>NW_027071924.1:0-39843 GCF_038088225.1 Cyrtonyx montezumae | reverse complement strand
GGACGGGACTGGACGAAAAAGCCACGGGAGGGGACGGGACAAGACGATAAAGTCACGGGAGGGGACGGGACTGGACGAAAAAGCCACGGGAGGGGACGGGACTGGACGAAAAAGCCACGGGACAGAACGGGAAATGAAGGGAGGAAAAAGCCACGGGATGGGACGGGAAGGGAAGGGAAGAAAAAGCCACGAAAGGGGACGAAAAAGCCATGGGAGGGGACGAAAAAGCCATGGGAGGGACGAAAAATCCACGGGAGGGGACGGGACTGGACGAAAAAGCCACGGGAGGGGAAGGGACGGGACGAAAAAGCCACGGGAGGGGACGAGACTGGACGAAAAAGGCACGGGACGGGACGGGAAAGGAAGGGACGAAAAAGCCACGGGACGGGAGTGGAAGGGAAGAAAAATCCACAGGACGGGACGGGAATGGAAGTGAAGAAAAAGCCACAAGACGGGACGGGAAGAAAAAGGAAGAAAAAGCCACGGGACGGGAAGAAAAAGGAAGAAAAAGCCACGGGACGGGACGAAAAAAGCAGAAAAAGCCACGGGACGGATGGGAAAGGAAGAAAAAGCCAAGGGAAGGGAAAGGAAGAAAAAGTCACGGGACGGGATGGGAAGGGAAGAAAAAGCCACGGGACGGTAAGATAAGGCCACGGGACCGGAAGAAAAGGCCACGGGATGGGACGGGAAGGGACGGGAGGAAAAAGCCACGGGAGGGGACGGGAAGGGACCGGAGAAAAAGCCACGGGACGGGACGGGACGGGAAGGGACGGGACGATAAGAAAAAGGAAGAAAAAGCGACGGGAAGGAGGGAAGGAAGGGAAGGGAAGGGAAGGAAGGGAAGGGAAGGGAAGGGAAGGAAGGGAAGGGAAGGGAAGGAAGGGAAGGAAGGGAAGGGAAGGGAAGGGAAGGGAAGGGAAGGGAAGGGAAGGGAAGGGAAGGGAAGGGAAGGGAAGGGAAGGGAAGGGAAGGGAAGGGAAGGGAAGGGAAGGGAAGGGAAGGGAAGGGAAGGGAAGGAAGGGAAGGGAAGGGAAGGGAAGGGAAGGGAAGGGAAGGGAAGGGAAGGGAAGGGAAGAAAAATCCACGGAACGATAAGGTAAGTGACGAAAAAGCAACGGGACTGGACGAAAAAGCCACGGAAGGGGACGGGACTGGACGAAAAGCCACGGGAGGGGAAGGGACATGACGGGACGAAAAAGCCACGGGAGGGGACGGGACTGGACGAAAAAGCCACGGGAGGGGACAAGACTAAACGAAAAGGGAGGGGAGGGGCGGGATGGGACGAAAAAGCCACGAGACGGGATGGGAAGGGAAGTAAAAGACACAGGATGGGACCGGAAGGGAAGGGACGAAAAAGCCACGGGAGGGGACGGGAAGAAAAAGGAAGAAAAAGTGACAGGAAGGGAGGGGAAGGGAAGAAAAGCGACGGGAAGGGAGGGGAAGGGAAGAAAAAGCCTCGGGACGGGACGGAGAGAGAAGGGAAGAAAAGGCCATGAGACGGGAAAGGAAGGGAAGAAAAAGCCATGAGACGGGAGGGGAAGAAAAAAAAAGAAAAAGCCACGGGACAGGACGGGAAGGAAAGGGAAGAATAAGCCACGAGATGGGAAGGGAAGAAAAAAAAAGAAAAAGCCACGGGACGGGACGGGAAGGGAAGGGAAGAATAAGCCACGAGACGGGAAGAGAAGAAAAAAAAAGAAAAAGCCACGGGACGGGACGGGAAGAAAAAAAAAGAAAAAGCCAAGGGAAGGGAAGGGAATGGAAGAGAAGAAAAAGCCACGGGACGGGAAGAGAAGGGAAGGGAAGGGAAGGGAAGGGAAGGGAAGGGAAGGGAAGGGAAGGGAAGGGAAGGGAAGGGAAGGGAAGGGAAGACAAAGCCATGGAACGGGAAGGGAAGAAAAATCCACGGAACGGGAAGGAAAGTGAAGAAAAAGCCTAGGGATGGGACGAAAAAGCCAAGGGAGGGACGGGACAGGAAGAAAAAGCCACCTCAGGGGACGGACTGGACGAAAAAGTCACGGGAGGGGACAGGACGGGACAAAAAAGCCACGGAACGGTGACGGTACGATAAAGTCACGGGAGGGGAATGGGACGAAAAAGCCAAGGGAGGGGACGGGACTGGAAGAAAAAGCCACCTCAGGGGACGGGACTGGACGAAAAAGTCACGGGAGGGGACAGGACGGGACGAAAAAGCCACGGGAGGGGAAGGGATGTGACGGGATGAAAAAGCCACGGGAGGGGAGGGGCGGGACGGGAGGAAAAAGCCACGGGAGGGGAGGGGAAGGGACGGGAGGAAAAAGCCACGGCAGGGGACGAAAAAGCCACAGGAGGGGACGGGACTAGGCGAAAAAGAAGATGAGGGGACGGGATTGGACGAAAAAGCCAGGGGAGGGGACGGGACGGGACGGGACGGGACGGGACGAAAAAGCCACGGAAGGGGAAGGGAAGGGAAGGAAAGACAAAGCCATGGAACGGGAAGGGAAGAAAAATCCACGGAACGGGAAGGGAAGTGAAGAAAAAGCCTCGGGAGGGGACGAAAAAGCCACGGGAGGGGACGGGACTGGACGAAAAAGCCACGGGAGGGGACGGGACGGGAAGGGACGAAAAAGCCACGGGAGGGGACGGGACGGGACGAAAAAGCCACGGGCGGAGACGGGACGGGACGATAAAGTCACGGGAGGGGACGGGACGAAAAAGTCACCTCAGGGAACGGGACTGGACGAAAAAGCCACGGGAGGGGACGGGACGGGACGAAAAAGCCACGGGAGGGGAAGGGATGTGACGGGATGAAAAAGCCACGGGAGGGGAGGGGCGGGACGGGAGGAAAAAGCCACGGGAGGGGAGGGGAAGGGACGGGAGGAAAAAGCCACGGCAGGGGACGAAAAAGCCACGGGAGGGGACGAAAAAGCCACAGGAGGGGACGGGACTAGGCGAAAAAGAAGATGAGGGGACGGGATTGGACGAAAAAGCCAGGGGAGGGGACGGGACGGGACGGGACGAAAAAGCCACGGAAGGGGAAGGGACGGGACGAAAAAGCCACGGGCGGAGACGGGACGGGACGATAAAGTCACGGGAGGGGACGGGACGAAAATGCCACCTCGAGGACGGAACTGAACGAAAAAGCCACGGACGGAGACGGGACGGGAGGATAAAGTCTCGGGAGGGGACGGGACTGGACGAAAAAGCCACGGGAGGGGACGGGACTGGACGAAAAAGCCACGGGAGGGGAAGGGACGGGACGATAAAGTCACGGGAGGGGAAGGGACGAAAAAGCCACCTCAGGGGACGGGACTGGACCAAAAAGGCGCGGGAGGGAAAGGGACGTGACGGGACAAAAAAGCCAAGGGAAGGGACGGACGAAACGAAAAAGCAACGGGAGGTGAGGGGCGGTACGGGAGGAAAAAGCCACGGGAGGGCAGGGGACGGGACGGGAGGAAAAAGCCACGGCAGGGGACGGAAAAGCCACTGGAGGAGACGGGACTGGGCGAAAAAGAAGATGAGGGGACGGGATTGGACGAAAAAGCCAGGGGAGGGGACGGGACGGGACGAAAAAGCCACGGGAGGGGAAGGGACGGGACGAAAAAGCCACGGGCAGAGACGGGACGGGACGAAAAAGCCACGGGCGGAGACGGGACGGGACGATAAAGTCACGGGAGGGGACGGGACTGGACGAAAAAGCCACGGGAGGGGACGGGACTGGACGAAAAAGCCACGGGACAGAACGGGAAAGGAAGGGAGGAAAAAGCCACGGGATGGGACGGGAAGGGAAGGGAAGAAAAAGCCACGACAGGGGACGAAAAAGCCATGGGAGGGGACGAAAAATCCACGGGAGGGGACGGGACTGGACGAAAAAGCCACGGGAGGGGAAGGGACGGGACTGGACGAAAAAGCCACGGGAGGGGACGGGACGGGACGAAAAAGCCACGGGCGGAGACGGGACAGGACGATAAAGTCACGGGAGGGGACGGGACGAAAAGCCACGGGATGGGACGGGACGGGACGAAAAAGCCACAGGCGGAGACGGGACGGGACGATAAAGTCACGGGAGGGGACGGGACGAAAAAGCCACGGGAGGGGACGAGACTGGACGAAAAAGGCACGGGACGGGACGGGAAAGAAAGGGACGAAAAAGCCACGGGACTGGAAGGGAAGGGAAGAAAAATCCACAGGACGGGACGGGAATGGAAGTGAAGAAAAAGCCACAAGACGGGACGGGAAGAAAAAGGAAGAAAAAGCCACGGGACGGGACGAAAAAAGAAGAAAAAGCCACGGGACGGGATGGGAAAGGAAGAAAAAGCCAAGGGAAGGGAAAGGAAGAAAAAGTCACGGGACGGGATGGGAAGGGAAGAAAAAGCCACGGGACGGTAAGATAAGGCCACGGGACCGGAAGAAAAGGCCACGGGATGGGACGGGAAGGGACGGGAGGAAAAAGCCACGGGAGGGGACGGGAAGGGACCGGAGAAAAAAGCCAAGGGACGGGACGGGACGGGAAGGGAACGAAAAGCCACGGAACGGGATGAAAAGGCCACGGGACGGGACGGGAAGAAAAAGGAAGAAAAAGCGACGGGAAGGGAGGGGAAGGGAAGGGAAGGGAAGAAAAATCCACGGAACGATAAGGTAAGTGACGAAAAAGCAACGGGACTGGACGAAAAAGCCACGGAAGGGGACGGGACTGGACGAAAAAGCCGCGGGAGGGGAAGGGACATGACGGGACGAAAAAGCCACGGGAGGGGAAGGGACGGGACGAAAAAGCCACGGGCAGAGACGGGACGGGACGAAAAAGCCACGGGCGGAGACGGGACGGGACGATAAAGTCACGGGAGGGGACGGGACTGGACGAAAAAGCCACGGGAGGGGACGGGACTGGACGAAAAAGCCACGGGACAGAACGGGAAAGGAAGGGAGGAAAAAGCCACGGGAGGGGAGGGGAAGGGACGGGAGGAAAAAGCCACGGCAGGGGACGAAAAAGCCACGGGAGGGGACGAAAAAGCCACGGGAGGGGACGGGACTGGGCGAAAAAGCCACGGGAGGGGAAGGGACGGGACGGGACGAAAAAGCCACGGGAGGGGACGGGACGGGACGAAAAAGCCACGGGCGGAGACGGGACGGGACGATAAAGTCACGGGAGGGGACGGGACGAAAAAGCCACGGGATGGGACGGGACGGGACGAAAAAGCCACAGGCGGAGACGGGACGGGACGATAAAGTCACTGGAGGGGACGGGAGGGGACGAAAAGCCACGGGAGGGGACGAGACTGGACGAAAAAGGCACGGGACGGGACGGGAAAGAAAGGGACGAAAAAGCCACGGGACTGGAAGGGAAGGGAAGAAAAATCCACAGGACGGGACGGGAATGGAAGTGAAGAAAAAGCCACAAGACGGGACGGGAAGAAAAAGGAAGAAAAAGCCACGGGACGGGACGAAAAAAGAAGAAAAAGCCACGGGACGGGATGGGAAAGGAAGAAAAAGCCAAGGGAAGGGAAAGGAAGAAAAAGTCACGGGACGGGATGGGAAGGGAAGAAAAAGCCACGGGACGGTAAGATAAGGCCACGGGACCGGAAGAAAAGGCCACGGGATGGGACGGGAAGGGACGGGAGGAAAAAGCCACGGGAGGGGACGGGAAGGGACCGGAGAAAAAAGCCAAGGGACGGGACGGGACGGGAAGGGAACGAAAAGCCACGGAACGGGATGAAAAGGCCACGGGACGGGACGTGAAGAAAAAGGAAGAAAAAGCGACCTGAAGGGAGGGGAAGGGAAGAAAAATCTACGGAACGATAAGGTAAGTGACGAAAAAGCAACGGGACTGGACGAAAAAGCCACGGAAGGGGACGGGACTGGACGAAAAAGCCACGGGAGGGGAAGGGACATGACGGGACGAAAAAGCCACGGGAGGGGACGGGACTGGACGAAAAAGCCACGGGAGGGGACAAGACTAAACGAAAAGGGAGGGGAGGGGCGGGATGGGACGAAAAAGCCACGAGACGGGATGGGAAGGGAAGTAAAAGACACAGGATGGGACCTGAAGGGGAGGGACGAAAAAGCCACGGGAGGGGACGGGAAGAAAAAGGAAGAAAAAGTGACAGGAAGGGAGGGGAAGGGAAGAAAAAGCGACGGGAAGGGAGGGGAAGGGAAGAAAAAGCCTCGGGACGGGACGGAGAGAGAAGGGAAGAAAAGGCCATGAGACGGGAAAGGAAGGGAAGAAAAAGCCATGAGACGGGAGGGGAAGAAAAAAAAAGAAAAAGCCACGGGACAGGACGGGAAGGAAAGGGAAGAATAAGCCACGAGATGGGAAGGGAAGAAAAAAAAAGAAAAAGCCACGGGACGGGACGGGAAGGGAAGGGAAGGGAAGAATAAGCCACGAGACGGGAAGGGAAGAAAAAAAAAGAAAAAGCCACGGGACGGGACGGGAAGAAAAAGGAAGAAAAAGCCAAGGGAAGGGAAGGGAATGGAAGTGAAGAAAAAGCCACGGGACGGGAAGAGAAGGGAAGGGAAGGGAAGGGAAGGGAAGGGAAGGGAAGGGAAGGGAAGGGAAGGGAAGGGAAGGGAAGGGAAGGGAAGGGAAGGGAAGGGAAGGGAAGGGAAGGGAAGGGAAGGGAAGGGAAGGGAAGGGAAGGGAAGGGAAGGGAAGGGAAGGGAAGGGAAGGGAAGGGAAGGGAAGGGAAGGGAACAAAAGGCCACGGGACGAAAAGGGAAGGGAAGGGAAGGGAAGGGAAGACAAAGCCATGGAACGGGAAGGGAAGAAAAATCCACGGAACGGGAAGGAAAGTGAAGAAAAAGCCTAGGGATGGGACGAAAAAGCCACGGGAGGGGACGGGACTGGAAGAAAAAGACACCTCAGGGGACGGGACTGGACGATAAAGTCACGGGAGGGGACAGGACGGAACAAAAAAGCCACGGGCGGTGACGGGACGGGACGATAAAGTCACGGGAGGGGACAGGACGGGATAAAAAAGCCACGGGCGGAGACGGGACGGGACGATAAAGTCACGGGAGGGGAATGGGACGAAAAAGCCACGGGAGGGGAAGGGACTGGACGAAAAAGCCACGGGAGGGGAAGGGACGTGACAGTACGAACAAGCCACGGGCAGAGACGGGACGGGACGAAAAAGCCACTGGCGGAGACGGGACGGGACGATAAAGTCACGGGAGGGGACGGGACGAAAAAGTCACCTCAGGGAACGGGACTGGACGAAAAAGCCACGGGAGGGGACGGGACGGGACGAAAAAGCCACGGGAGGGGAAGGGATGTGACGGGATGAAAAAGCCACGGGAGGGGAGGGGCGGGACGGGAGGAAAAAGCCACGGGAGGGGAGGGGAAGGGACGGGAGGAAAAAGCCACGGCAGGGGACGAAAAAGCCACGGGAGGGGACGAAAAAGCCACAGGAGGGGACGGGACTAGGCGAAAAAGAAGATGAGGGGACGGGATTGGACGAAAAAGCCAGGGGAGGGGACGGGACGGGACGGGACGAAAAAGCCACGGAAGGGGAAGGGATGTGACGGGATGAAAAAGCCACGGGAGGGAAGGGGCGGGACGGGAGGAAAAAGCCACGGGAGGGGAGGGGAAGGGACGGGAGGAAAAAGCCACGGCAGGGGACGAAAAAGCCACGGGAGGGGACGAAAAAGCCACAGGAGGGGACGGGACTAGGCGAAAAAGAAGATGAGGGGACGGGATTGGACGAAAAAGCCAGGGGAGGGGACGGGAAAGAAAGGGACGAAAAAGCCACGGGAGGGGAAGGGAAGGGAAGGAAAGACAAAGCCATGGAACGGGAAGGGAAGAAAAATCCACGGAACGGGAAGGGAAGTGAAGAAAAAGCCTCGGGAGGGGACGAAAAATCCACGGGAGGGGACGGGAGGGGACGAAAAATCCACGGGAGGGGACGGGACTGGACGAAAAAGGCACGGGACGGGACGGGAAAGGAAGGGACGAAAAAGCCACGGGACGGGAACGAAGGGAAGAAAAAGCCACGGCAGGGGACGAAAAAGCCACGGGAGGGGATGAAAAAGCCACGGGAGGGGACGGGACGAAAAAGCCACCTCAGGGAACGGGACTGGACGAAAAACCCACGGGAGGGGACGGGACGGGACGAAAAAGCCACGGGAGGGGAAGGGATGTGACGGGATGAAAAAGCCACGGGAGGGGACGGGACGAAAAGAAAAAGCCACGGGAGGGGAGGGGCGGGACGGGAGGAAAAAGCCACGGGAGGGGAGGGGAAGGGACGGGAGGAAAAAGCCACGGCAGGGGACGAAAAAGCCACGTGAGGGGACGAAAAAGCCACGGGAGGGGACGGGACTGGGCGAAAAAGAAGATGAGGGGACGGGATTGGACGAAAAAGCCAGGGGAGGGGACGGGACGGGACGGGACGAAAAAGCCACGGAAGGGGAAGGGAAGGGAAGGGAAGGAAAGACAAAGCCATGGAACGGGAAGGGAAGAAAAATCCACGGAACGGGAAGGGAAGTGAAGAAAAAGCCTCGGGAGGGGACGAAAAAGCCACGGGAGGGGACGGGACGTGACAGGACGAAAAAGCCACGGGAGGGGACGGGACGGGACGAAAAAGCCACGGGCGGAGACGGGACGGGACGATAAAGTCACGGAAGGGGACGGGACGTAAATGCCACCTCGAGGACGGAACTGAACGAAAAAGCCACGGACGGAGACGGGACGGGACGATAAAGTCACGGGAGGGGACGGGACTGGACGAAAAAGCCACGGGAGGGGACGGGACGGGACGATAAAGTCACGGGAGGGGACGGGAGGGGACGAAAAAGCCACGGGAGGGGACGGGACTGGACGAAAAAGGCACGGGACGGGACGGGAAAGAAAGGGACGAAAAAGCCACGGGACGGGAAGGGAAGGGAAGAAAAAGCCACGGCAGGGGACGAAAAAGCCACGGGAGGGGATGAAAAAGCCACGGGAGGGGACGGGACGAAAAAGCCACCTCAGGGAACGGGACTGGACGAAAAACCCACGGGAGGGGACGGGACGAAACGAAAAAGCCACGGGAGGGGAAGGGATGTGACGGGATGAAAAAGCCACGGGAGGGGACGGGACGAAAAGAAAAAGCCACGGGAGGGGAGGGGCGGGACGGGAGGAAAAAGCCACGGGAGGGGAGGGGAAGGGACGGGAGGAAAAAGCCACGGCAGGGGACGAAAAAGCCACGGGAGGGGACGGGACTGGGCGAAAAAGAAGATGAGGGGACGGGATTGGACGAAAAAGCCAGGGGAGGGGACGGGACGGGACGAAAAAGCCACGGGAGGGGAAGGGAAGGGAAGGAAAGACAAAGCCATGGAACGGGAAGGGAAGAAATATCCACGGAACGGGAAGGGAAGTGAAGAAAAAGCCTCGGGAGGGGACGAAAAAGCCACGGGAGGGGACGGGACGGGAAGGGACGAAAAAGCCACGGGAGGGGACGGGACGGGACGAAAAAGCCACGGGCGGAGACGGGACGGGACGATAAAGTCACGGGAGGGGACGGGACGAAAATGCCACCTCAGGGGACGGAACTGAACGAAAAAGCCACGGGCGGAGACGGGACGGGACGATAAAGTCACGGGAGGGGACGGGACGAAAAAGCCACGGGCGGAGACGGGACGGGACGATAAAGTCACGGGAGGGGACGGGACGAAAAAGCCACGGGCGGAGACGGGACGGGACGATAAAGTCACGGGAGGGGAATGGGACGAAAAAGCCACGGGAGGGGAAGGGACGTGACGGGATGAAAAAGCCACGGGAGGGGACGGGACGGGACGAAAAAGCCACGGGCGGAGACGGCACAAGACGATAAAGTCTCGGGAGGGGACGGGACGGAAAAGCCACGGGCGGAGACAAGACGGGACGATAAAGTCACGGGAGGGGACGGGACTGGACGAAAAAGCCACGGAAGGGGACGGGACTGGACGAAAAAGCCACGGGAGGGGAAGGGACGGGACGATAAAGTCACGGGAGGGGAATGGGACGAAAAAGCCACGGGAGGGGCCGAGACTGGACGAAAAAGCCACGGGAGGGGAAGGGACGTGACGGGATGAAAAAGCCACGGGAGGGGACGGGACGGGACGAAAAAGCCACGGGCGGAGACGGCACAAGACGATAAAGTCTCGGGAGGGGACGGGACGGAAAAGCCACGGGCGGAGACAAGACGGGACGATAAAGTCACGGGAGGGGACGGGACTGGACGAAAAAGCCACGGGAGGGGACGGGACTGGACGAAAAAGCCACGGGAGGGGAGGGGACGGGACGATATAGTCACGGGAGGGGAAGGGACGAAAAAGCCACCTCAGGGGACGGGACTGGACCAAAAAGGCGCGGGAGGGGAAGGGACGTGACGGGACAAAAAAGCCAAGGGAAGGGACGGGAGGAAACGAAAAAGCAACGGGAGGTGAGGGGCGGTACAGGAGGAAAAAGCCACGGGAGGGCAGGGGACGGGACGGGAGGAAAAAGCCACGGCAGGGGACGGAAAAGCCACTGGAGGAGACGGGACTGGGCGAAAAAGAAGATGAGGGGACGGGATTGGACGAAAAAGCCAGGGGAGGGGACGGTACGGGACGAAAAAGCCACGGGAGGGGAAGGGACGGGACGAAAAAGCCACGGGCAGAGACGGGACGGGACGAAAAAGCCACGGGCGGAGACGGGACGGGACGATAAAGTCACGGGAGGGGAATGGGACGAAAAAGCAACCTCAGGGGACGGGACTGGACGAAGAAGCCAAGGGAGGGGAAGGGACGTGACGGGACGAAAAAGCCACGGGAGGGGACGGGACGGGACGAAAAAGCCACGGGCGGAGACGGGACGGGACGATAAAGTCACGGGAGGGGACGGGACGAAAAAGCCATGGGAGGGGACGGGACTAGACGAAAAAGCCACGGGAGGGGAAGGGACGGGACGAAAACACCACGGGCAGAGACGGGACGGGACGAAAAAGCCACGGGCGGAGACGGGACGGGACGATAAAGTCACGGGAGGGGACGGGACGAAAAAGCCACCTCAGGGAACGGGACTGGACGAAAAATCCACGGAATGGTACGGGACTGGACGAAAAAGCCACGGGAGGGGACGGGTCGGGACGAAAAAGCCACGGGAGGGGAAGTTCATAAGTTCATAAGTTCATAAGTTCATAAGGTTGGAAAGGACCTATAAGATCATCTAGTCCAACCATCCTCCTATCACTATCTCTACCCAACTACTAAATTAAGTCCTTTAGCACCTCATCTAAACGCTTCTTGAACAGCGCTAGGGATGGTGCCTCAACCACCACCCTAGGCAGGCCATTCCAGTGCCTGACCACTCTTTCAGAAAAGAAATGCTTCCTGAGGTCTAATCTAAATCTTCCCTGGCGCAACTTGTGGCCATTCCCTCTTGTCCTGTAATTACTTATCAGGGAGAAGAGGCCTACCCCCTCCTCACCACAACCCCCCTTCAGGAAATGGTAGAGTGCAATAAGGTCTCCTCTGAGCCTCCTCTTCTCCAGACTAAACAATCCCAGCTCCCTCAGCCGCTCCTCATAAGACTTGTGCTCCAGGCCCCTCACCAGTTTTGTTGCCCTTCTCTGAACACGCTCCAGGGCCTCAATGTCCTTCTTGTAGTGAGGGGCCCAAAACTGAACACAGTACTCGAGGTGCGGCCGTACCAGAGCTGAGTACAGGGGGATGATCACCTCCCTGCTCCTGCTGGCTACACTATTTCTAAAACAGGCCAGAAGGGAAGGGAAGACAAAGCCATGGAACGGGAAGGGAAGAAAAATCCACGGAACGGGAAGGGAAGTGAAGAAAAAGCCTCGGGAGGGGACGAAAAAGCCACGGGAGGGGAAGGGACTGGACGAAAAAGCCACGGGAGGGGACGGGACGTGACAGGACGAAAAAGCCACGGGAGGGGACGGGACGGGACGAAAAAGCCACGGGCGGAGACGGGACGGGACGATAAAGTCACGGGAGGGGACGGGACGAAAATGCCGCCTCGAGGACGGAACTGAACGAAAAAGCCACGGGAGGGGAAGGGACGTGACGGGACGATAAAGTCACGGGAGGGGACGGGACTGGACGAAAAAGCCACGGGAGGGGACGGGACTGGACGAAAAAGCCACGGGAGGGGAAGGGACGGGACGATAAAGTCACGGGAGAAGACGGGACGGGACGAAAAAGCCACAGGACGGGACGGGAAGGGAATAATAAGGCACGGGACGGGACGGGAATGGAAGTGAAGAAAAAGCCACGGGAAGGGACGGGAAGAAAAAGGAAGAAAAAGCCACGGGACGGGACGGGAATGGAAGTGAAGAAAAAGCCACGGGAAGGGACGGGAAGAAAAAGGAAGAAAAAGCCACGGGACGGGATGGTAAAGGAAGAAAAAGCCAAGGGAAGGGAAAGGAAGAAAAAGTCAAGGAACGGGATGGGAAGGGAAGAAAAAGCCACGGGACGGTAAGATAAGGCCACGGGACGGTTAGAAAAAGCCACGGGACCGGAAGAAAAGGCCACAGGATGGGACGGGAAGGGACGGGATGAAAAAGCCACGGGAGGGGACGGGAAGGGACCGGAGAAAAAAGCCACGGGACGGGACGGGACGGGAAGGGAAGATAAAGCCACGGGAACGGATGAAAATGCCACGGGACGGGACGGGAAGAAAAAGGAAGAAAAAGCTACGGGACTGGACGAAAAAGCCAGGGGAGGGGACAGCACTGGACGAAAAAGCCACGGGAGGGAGAGGGGCGGGACGGGAGGAAAAAGCCACGGGACGGGACGGGAAGGGAAGAAAAAGCCATAGGATGGGACCGGAAGGGAAGGGACGAAAAAGCCACGGGAGGGGACGGGACGGGACGAAAAAGCCACGGGCGGAGACGGGACGGGACGATAAAGTCACGGGAGGGGACGGGACTGGACGAAAAAGCCACGGGCGGAGACGGGACGGGACGATAAAGTCACGGGAGGGGACGGGACTGGACGAAAAAGCCACGGGCGGAGACGGGACGGGACAATAAAGTCACGGGAGGGGACGGGAAAGGAAGGGACGAAAAAGCCACGGGACGGGACGGGACGGGAAGGGTGAAAATGCGACGGGCAGAGACGGGACGGGACGAAAAAGCCACTGGCGGAGACGGGACGGGACGATAAAGTCACGGGAGGGGACGGGACGAAAAAGTCACCTCAGGGAACGGGACTGGACGAAAAAGCCACGGGAGGGGACGGGACGGGACGAAAAAGTCATGGGAGGGGAAGGGATGTGACGGGATGAAAAAGCCAGGGGAGGGGAGGGGCGGGACGGGAGGAAAAAGCCACGGGAGGGGAGGGGAAGGGACGGGAGGAAAAAGCCACGGCAGGGGACGAAAAAGCCACGGGAGGGGACGAAAAAGCCACAGGAGGGACGGGACTGGGCGAAAAAGAAGATGAGGGGACGGGATTGGACGAAAAAGCCAGGGGAGGGGACGGGACGGGACGGGACGAAAAAGCCACGGAAGGGGAAGGGAAGGGAAGGAAAGACAAAAGCCATGGAACGGGAAGGGAAGAAAAATCCACGGAACGGGAAGGGAAGTGAAGAAAAAGCCTCGGGAGGGGACGAAAAAGCCACGGGAGGGGAAGGGACTGGACGAAAAAGCCACGGGAGGGGACGGGACGTGACAGGACGAAAAAGCCACGGGAGGGGGACGGGACGGGGACGAAAAAGCCACGGGCGGAGACGGGACGGGACGATAAAGTCACGGGAGGGGACGGGACGAAAATGCCACCTCGAGGACGGAACTGAACGAAAAAGCCACGGACGGAGACGGGACGGGACGATAAAGTCACGGGAGGGGACGGGACTGGACGAAAAAGCCACGGAGGGGACGGGACTGGACGAAAAAGCCACGGGAGGGGAAGGGACGGGACGATAAAGTCACGGGAGGGGAAGGGACGAAAAAGCCACCTCAGGGGACGGGACTGGACCAAAAAGGCGCGGGAGGGGAAGGGACGTGACGGGACAAAAAAGCCAAGGGAAGGGACGGGACGAAACGAAAAAGCAACGGGAGGTGAGGGGCGGTACGGGAGGAAAAAGCCACGGGAGGGCAGGGGACGGGACGGGAGGAAAAAGCCACGGCAGGAGACGGAAAAGCCACTGGAGGAGACGGGACTGGGCGAAAAAGAAGATGAGTGCACGGGATTGGACGAAAAAGCCAGGGGAGGGGACGGGACGGGAAGAAAAAGCCACGGGAGGGGAAGGGAAGGGAAGGGAAGACAAAGCCATGGAACGGGAAGGGAAGAAAAATCCACGGAACGGGAAGGGAAGTGAAGAAAAAGCCTCGGGAGGGGACGAAAAAGCCACGGGAGGGGTCGGGACTGGACGAAAAAGCCACAGGACGGGACGGGACTGGACGAAAAAGCCACGGGAGGGTACAGGACGGGACGAAAAAGCCACGGGCGGAGACGGGACGGTACGATAAAGTCACGGGAGGGGAATGGGACGAAAAAGCCACGGGAGGGGCCGAGACTGGACGAAAAAGCCACGGGAGGGGAAGGGACGTGACGGGATGAAAAAGCCACGGGAGGGGACGGGACGGGACGAAAAAGCCACGGGCGGAGACGGGACAAGACGATAAAGTCACGGGAGGGGACGGGACTGGACGAAAAAGCCACGGGAGGGGACGGGACTGGACGAAAAAGCCACGGGAGGGGAAGGGACGGGACGATAAAGTCACGGGAGGGGAAGGGACGAAAAAGCCACCTCAGGGGACGGGACTGGACCAAAAAGGCGCGGGAGGGGAAGGGACGTGACGGGACAAAAAAGCCAAGGGAAGGGACGGGACGAAACGAAAAAGCAACGGGAGGTGAGGGGCGGTACGGGAGGAAAAAGCCACGGGAGGGCAGGGGACGGGACGGGAGGAAAAAGCCACGGCAGGGGACGGAAAAGCCACTGGAGGAGACGGGACTGGGCGAAAAAGAAGATGAGGGGACAGGATTGGACGAAAAAGCCAGGGGAGGGGACGGGACGGGACGAAAAAGCCACGGGAGGGGAAGGGACGGGACGAAAAAGCCACGGGCAGGGACGGGACGGGACGAAAAAGCCACGGGCGGAGACGGGACGGGACGATAAAGTCACGGGAGGGAAATGGGACGAAAAAGCAACCTCAGGGGACGGGACTGGACGAAAAAGCCAAGGGAGGGGAAGGGACGTGACGGGACGGGACGAAAAAGCCACGGGAGGGGACGGGACGGGACGAAAAAGCCACGGGCGGAGACGGGACGGGACGATAAAGTCACGGGAGGGGACGGGACGAAAAAGCCATGGGAGGGGAAGGGACGGGACGAAAACACCACGGGCAGAGACGGGACGGGACGAAAAAGCCACGGGATGGGACGGGACGGGACGATAAAGTCACGGGAGGGGAATGGGACGAAAAAGCCACGGGAGGGGCCGAGACTGGACGAAAAAGCCACGGGAGGGGAAGGGACGTGACGGGATGAAAAAGCCACGGAGGGGACGGGACGGGACGAAAAAGCCACGGGCGGAGACGGCACAAGACGATAAAGTCTAGGGAGGGGACGGGACGGAAAAGCCACGGGCGGAGACAAGACGGGACGATAAAGTCACGGGAGGGGACGGGACTGGACGAAAAAGCCACGGGAGGGGACGGGACTGGACGAAAAAGCCACGGGAGGGGAAGGGACGGGACGATATAGTCACGGGAGGGGAAGGGACGAAAAAGCCACCTCAGGGGACGGGACTGGACCAAAAAGGCGCGGGAGGGGAAGGGACGTGACGGGACAAAAAAGCCAAGGGAAGGGACGGGAGGAAACGAAAAAGCAACGGGAGGTGAGGGGCGGTACAGGAGGAAAAAGCCACGGGAGGGCAGGGGACGGGACGGGAGGAAAAAGCCACGGCAGGGGACGGAAAAGCCACTGGAGGAGACGGGACTGGGCGAAAAAGAAGATGAGGGGACGGGATTGGACGAAAAAGCCAGGGGAGGGGACGGTACGGGACGAAAAAGCCACGGGAGGGCAGGGGACGGGACGGGAGGAAAAAGCCACGGCAGGAGACGGAAAAGCCACTGGAGGAGACGGGACTGGGCGAAAAAGAAGATGAGGGGACAGGATTGGACGAAAAAGCCAGGGGAGGGGACGGGACGGGACGAAAAAGCCACGGGAGGGGAAGGGACGGGACGAAAAAGCCACGGGCAGGGACGGGACGGGACGAAAAAGCCACGGGCGGAGACGGGACGGGACGATAAAGTCACGGGAGGGAAATGGGACGAAAAAGCAACCTCAGGGGACGGGACTGGACGAAAAAGCCAAGGGAGGGGAAGGGACGTGACGGGACGGGACGAAAAAGCCACGGGAGGGGACGGGACGGGACGAAAAAGCCACGGGCGGAGACGGGACGGGACGATAAAGTCACGGGAGGGGACGGGACGAAAAAGCCATGGGAGGGGAAGGGACGGGACGAAAACACCACGGGCAGAGACGGGACGGGACGAAAAAGCCACGGGCGTAGACGGGACGGGACGATAAAGTCACGGGAGGGGACGGGACGAAAAAGCCACCTCAGGGAACGGGACTGGACGAAAAAGCCACGGAAGGGGACGGGACTGGACGAAAAAGCCACGGGAGGGGAAGGGACGTGACGGGACGAAAAAGCCACGGGAGGGGACGGGACGAAACGAAAAAGCCACGGGAGGGGAGGGGCGGGACGGGAGGAAAAAGCCACGGGAGGGGAGGGGACAGGACGGTAGGAAAAAGCCACGGCAGGGGACGAAAAAGCCACGGGAGGAAACGAAAAAGACACGGGAGGGGACGGGACTGGACGGAAAAGAAGATGAGGGGACGGGATTGGACGAAAAGCCAGGGGAGGGGACGGGACGGGACGAAAAAGCCACGGGAGGGGAAGGGAAGGGAAGACAAAGCCATGGAACGGGAAGGGAAGAAAAATCCACGGAACGGGAAGGGAAGTGAAGAAAAAGCCTCGGGAGGGGACGAAAAAGCCACGGGAGGGGTCGGGACTGGACGAAAAAGCCACAGGACGGGACGGGAAGGGAATAATAAGCCACGCGACGGGACGGGAATGGAAGTGAAGAAAAAGCCACGGGACGGGACGGGAAGAAAAAGGAAGAAAAAGCCACGGGACGGGATGGGAAAGGAAGAAAAAGCCAAGGGAAGGGAAAGGAAGAAAAAGTCAAGGAACGGGATGGGAAGGGAAGAAAAAGCCACGGGACGGTAAGATAAGGCCACGGGACGGTTAGAAAAGGAAACGGGACCGAAAGAAAAGGCCACGGGAGGGGACGGGAAGGGACGGGAGGAAAAAGCCACGGGACGGGACGGGATGGGAAGGGAAGGAAAAGCCACGGGACGGGATGAAAAGGCCACGGGACGGGACGGGAAGAAAAAGGAAGAAAAAGCTACGGGAAGGGAGGGGAAGGGAAGGGAAAAGAAGAAAAATCCACAGAACGTGAAGGTAAGTGAAGAAGAAGCCACGGGACGGGACGGGACGGGACGGGACGGGAAGGGAAGGAGAAGGGAAGGGAAGGGAAGGGAAGGGAAGGGAAGGGAAGGGAAGGGAAGGGAAGGGAAGGGAAGGGAAGGGAAGGGAAGGGAAGGGAAGGGAAGGAAGGAAGGGAAGGGAAGGGAAGGGAAGGGAAGGGAAGGAAGGGAAGGGAAGGGAAGGGAAGGGAAGGGAAGGGAAGGGAAGGGAAGGGAAGGGAAGGGAAGGGAAGGGAAGGGAAGGGAAGGAAGGGAAGGGAAGGAAGGGAAGGGAAGGGAAGGGAAGGGAAGGGAAGGGAAGGGAAGGGAAGGGAAGGAAGGGAAGGGAAGGGAAGGGAAGGGAAGGGAAGGGAAGGGGAGAAAATTCCATGGAACGGGAAGGGAAGAAAAATACACGGAAGGGGAAGGAAAGTGAAGAAAAAGCCTCGGGAGGGGACGAAAAAGCCAAGGGAGGGGACGGGACTGGAAGAAAAAGCCACCTCAGGGGATGGGACTGGACGAATAAGCCACGGGAGGGGACAGGACGGGACGAAAAAGCCACGGGCGGAAACGGGACGGGACGATAAAGTCACGGGAGGGGAATGGGACGAAAAAGCCACGGGCGGAGACGAGACGGGACGATAAAGTCACGGGAGGGGACGGGAGGGGACGAAAAAGCCACGGGAGGGGACGAGACTGGACGAAAAAGCCACGGGACAGAACGGGAAAGGAAGGGACGAAAAAGCCACGGGACGGGACGGGAAGGGAAGGGAAGAAAAAGCCACGGTAGGGGACGAAAAAGCCACGGGAGGGGACGGGACTGGACGAAAAAGCCACGGGAGGGGATGGGACGTGAAGGGACGAAAAAGCCACGGGAGGGGACGGGACGGGACGAAAAAGCCACGGGCGGAGACGGGACAAGACGATAAAGTCACGGGACGGGACGGGACGAAAAAGCCACGGAAGGGGAAGGGAACGGAAGGGAAGACAAAGCCATGGAACGGGAAGGGAAGAAAAATCCACGGAACGGGAAGGGAAGTGAAGAAAAAGCCTCGGGAGGGGACGAAAAAGCCACGGGAGGGGACGGGACTGGACGAAAAAGCCACGGGAGGGGACGGGACTGGACGAAAAAGCCACGGGAGGGGAAGGGACGGGACGATAAAGTCACGGGAGGGGAAGGGACGAAAAAGCCACCTCAGGGGACGGGACTGGACGAAAAAGCCACGGGAGGGGACGGGACTGGACCAAAAAGGCGCGGGAGGGGAAGGGACGTGACGGGACAAAAAAGCCACGGGAAGGGACGGGACGAAAGGAAAAAGCAACGGGAGGTGAGGGGCGGTACGGGAGGAAAAAGCCACGGGAGGGCAGGGGACGGGACGGGAGGAAAAAGCCACGGCAGGGGACGGAAAAGCCACTGGAGGGGACGGGACTGGGCGAAAAAGAAGATGAGTGCACGGGATTGGACGAAAAAGCCAGGGGAGGGGACGGGACGGGAAGAAAAAGCCACGGGAGGGGAAGGGAAGGGAAGGGAAGACAAAGCCATGGAACGGGAAGGGAAGAAAAATCCACGGAACGGGAAGGGAAGTGAAGAAAAAGCCTCGGGAGGGGACGAAAAAGCCACGGGAGGGGTCGGGACTGGACGAAAAAGCCACAGGACGGGACGGGACTGGACGAAAAAGCCACGGGAGGGTACAGGACGGGACGAAAAAGCCACGGGCGGAGACGGGACGGTACGATAAAGTCACGGGAGGGGAATGGGACGAAAAAGCCACGGGAGGGGCCGAGACTGGACGAAAAAGCCACGGGAGGGGAAGGGACGTGACGGGATGAAAAAGCCACGGGAGGGGACGGGACGGGACGAAAAAGCCACGGGCGGAGACGGGACAAGACGATAAAGTCACGGGAGGGGACGGGACTGGACGAAAAAGCCACGGGAGGGGACGGGACTGGACGAAAAAGCCACGGGAGGGGAAGGGACGGGACGATAAAGTCACGGGAGGGGAAGGGACGAAAAAGCCACCTCAGGGGACGGGACTGGACCAAAAAGGCGCGGGAGGGGAAGGGACGTGACGGGACAAAAAAGCCAAGGGAAGGGACGGGACGAAACGAAAAAGCAACGGGAGGTGAGGGGCGGTACGGGAGGAAAAAGCCACGGGAGGGCAGGGGACGGGACGGGAGGAAAAAGCCACGGCAGGGGACGGAAAAGCCACTGGAGGAGACGGGACTGGGCGAAAAAGAAGATGAGGGGACAGGATTGGACGAAAAAGCCAGGGGAGGGGACGGGACGGGACGAAAAAGCCACGGGAGGGGAAGGGACGGGACGAAAAAGCCACGGGCAGGGACGGGACGGGACGAAAAAGCCACGGGCGGAGACGGGACGGGACGATAAAGTCACGGGAGGGAAATGGGACGAAAAAGCAACCTCAGGGGACGGGACTGGACGAAAAAGCCAAGGGAGGGGAAGGGACGTGACGGGACGGGACGAAAAAGCCACGGGAGGGGACGGGACGGGACGAAAAAGCCACGGGCGGAGACGGGACGGGACGATAAAGTCACGGGAGGGGACGGGACGAAAAAGCCATGGGAGGGGAAGGGACGGGACGAAAACACCACGGGCAGAGACGGGACGGGACGAAAAAGCCACGGGATGGGACGGGACGGGACGATAAAGTCACGGGAGGGGAATGGGACGAAAAAGCCACGGGAGGGGCCGAGACTGGACGAAAAAGCCACGGGAGGGGAAGGGACGTGACGGGATGAAAAAGCCACGGGAGGGGACGGGACGGGACGAAAAAGCCACGGGCGGAGACGGCACAAGACGATAAAGTCTAGGGAGGGGACGGGACGGAAAAGCCACGGGCGGAGACAAGACGGGACGATAAAGTCACGGGAGGGGACGGGACTGGACGAAAAAGCCACGGGAGGGGACGGGACTGGACGAAAAAGCCACGGGAGGGGAAGGGACGGGACGATATAGTCACGGGAGGGGAAGGGACGAAAAAGCCACCTCAGGGGACGGGACTGGACCAAAAAGGCGCGGGAGGGGAAGGGACGTGACGGGACAAAAAAGCCAAGGGAAGGGACGGGAGGAAACGAAAAAGCAACGGGAGGTGAGGGGCGGTACAGGAGGAAAAAGCCACGGGAGGGCAGGGGACGGGACGGGAGGAAAAAGCCACGGCAGGGGACGGAAAAGCCACTGGAGGAGACGGGACTGGGCGAAAAAGAAGATGAGGGGACGGGATTGGACGAAAAAGCCAGGGGAGGGGACGGTACGGGACGAAAAAGCCACGGGAGGGGAAGGGACGGGACGAAAAAGCCACGGGCAGAGACGGGACGGGACGAAAAAGCCACGGGCGGAGACGGGACGGGACGATAAAGTCACGGGAGGGGAATGGGACGAAAAAGCAACCTCAGGGGACGGGACTGGACGAAGAAGCCAAGGGAGGGGAAGGGACGTGACGGGACGAAAAAGCCACGGGAGGGGACGGGACGGGACGAAAAAGCCACGGGCGGAGACGGGACGGGACGATAAAGTCACGGGAGGGGACGGGACGAAAAAGCCATGGGAGGGGACGGGACTAGACGAAAAAGCTACGGGAGGGGAAGGGACGGGACGAAAACACCACGGGCAGAGACGGGACGGGACGAAAAAGCCACGGGCGGAGACGGGACGGGACGATAAAGTCACGGGAGGGGACGGGACGAAAAAGCCACCTCAGGGAACGGGACTGGACGAAAAATCCACGGAATGGTACGGGACTGGACGAAAAAGCCACGGGAGGGGACGGGACGGGAAGAAAAAGCCACGGGAGGAAACGGGACGAAACGAAAAAGCCACGGGAGGGGAGGGGCGGGACGGGAGGAAAAAGCCACGGGAGGGGAGGGGACAGGACGGTAGGAAAAAGCCACGGCAGGGGACGAAAAAGCCACGGGAGGAAACGAAAAAGACACGGGAGGGGACGGGACTGGACGGAAAAGAAGATGAGGGGACGGGATTGTACGAAAAAGCCAGGGGAGGGGTCGGGTCGGGACGAAAAAGCCACGGGAGGGGAAGGGACGGGACGATAAAGTCACGGGAGGGGACGGGACGGGACGAAAAAGCCACAGGACGGGACGGGAAGGGAATAATAAGCCACGGGACGGGACGGGAATGGAAGTGAAGAAAAAGCCACGGGAAGGGACGGGAAGAAAAAGGAAGAAAAAGCCACGGGACGGGATGGTAAAGGAAGAAAAAGCCAAGGGAAGGGAAAGGAAGAAAAAGTCAAGGAACGGGATGGGAAGGGAAGAAAAAGCCACGGGACGGTAAGATAAGGCCACGGGACGGTTAGAAAAAGCCACGGGACCGGAAGAAAAGGCCACAGGATGGGACGGGAAGGGACGGGATGAAAAAGCCACGGGAGGGGACGGGAAGGGACCGGAGAAAAAAGCCACGGGACGGGACGGGACGGGAAGGGAAGATAAAGCCACGGGAACGGATGAAAATGCCACGGGACGGGACGGGAAGAAAAAGGAAGAAAAAGCTACGGGACTGGACGAAAAAGCCAGGGGAGGGGACAGCACTGGACGAAAAAGCCACGGGAGGGAGAGGGGCGGGACGGGAGGAAAAAGCCACGGGACGGGACGGGAAGGGAAGAAAAAGCCATAGGATGGGACCGGAAGGGAAGGGACGAAAAAGCCACGGGAGGGGACGGGACGGGACGAAAAAGCCACGGGCGGAGACGGGACGGGACGATAAAGTCACGGGAGGGGACGGGACTGGACGAAAAAGCCACGGGCGGAGACGGGACGGGACGATAAAGTCACGGGAGGGGACGGGACTGGACGAAAAAGCCACGGGCGGAGACGGGACGGGACAATAAAGTCACGGGAGGGGACGGGAAAGGAAGGGACGAAAAAGCCACGGGACGGGACGGGACGGGAAGGGTGAAAATGCCACGGGCAGAGACGGGACGGGACGAAAAAGCCACTGGCGGAGACGGGACGGGACGATAAAGTCACGGGAGGGGACGGGACGAAAAAGTCACCTCAGGGAACGGGACTGGACGAAAAAGCCACGGGAGGGGACGGGACGGGACGAAAAAGTCATGGGAGGGGAAGGGATGTGACGGGATGAAAAAGCCAGGGGAGGGGAGGGGCGGGACGGGAGGAAAAAGCCACGGGAGGGGAGGGGAAGGGACGGGAGGAAAAAGCCACGGCAGGGGACGAAAAAGCCACGGGAGGGGACGAAAAAGCCACAGGAGGGGACGGGACTGGGCGAAAAAGAAGATGAGGGGACGGGATTGGACGAAAAAGCCAGGGGAGGGGACGGGACGGGACGGGACGAAAAAGCCACGGAAGGGGAAGGGAAGGGAAGGAAAGACAAAGCCATGGAACGGGAAGGGAAGAAAAATCCACGGAACGGGAAGGGAAGTGAAGAAAAAGCCTCGGGAGGGGACGAAAAAGCCACGGGAGGGGAAGGGACTGGACGAAAAAGCCACGGGAGGGGACGGGACGGGACGAAAAAGCCACGGGCGGAGACGGGACGGGACGATAAAGTCACGGGAGGGGACGGGACGAAAATGCCACCTCGAGGACGGAACTGAACGAAAAAGCCACGGACGGAGACGGGACGGGACGATAAAGTCACGGGAGGGGACGGGACTGGACGAAAAAGCCACGGGAGGGGACGGGACTGGACGAAAAAGCCACGGGAGGGGAAGGGACGGGACGATAAAGTCACGGGAGGGGAAGGGACGAAAAAGCCCCGGGGGGGACGGGACTGGACCAAAAAGGCGCGGGAGGGGAAGGGACGTGACGGGACAAAAAAACCAAGGGAAGGGACGGGACGAAACGAAAAAGCAACGGGAGGTGAGGGGCGGTACGGGAGGAAAAAGCCACGGGAGGGCAGGGGACGGGACGGGAGGAAAAAGCCACGGCAGGGGACGGAAAAGCCACTGGAGGAGACGGGACTGGGCGAAAAAGAAGATGAGGGGACAGGATTGGACGAAAAAGCCAGGGGAGGGGACGGGACGGGACGAAAAAGCCACGGGAGGGGAAGGGACGGGACGAAAAAGCCACGGGCAGGGACGGGACGGGACGAAAAAGCCACGGGCGGAGACGGGACGGGACGATAAAGTCACGGGAGGGAAATGGGACGAAAAAGCAACCTCAGGGGACGGGACTGGACGAAAAAGCCAAGGGAGGGGAAGGGACGTGACGGGACGGGACGAAAAAGCCACGGGAGGGGACGGGACGGGACGAAAAAGCCACGGGCGGAGACGGGACGGGACGATAAAGTCACGGGAGGGGACGGGACGAAAAAGCCATGGGAGGGGAAGGGACGGGACGAAAACACCACGGGCAGAGACGGGACGGGACGAAAAAGCCACGGGCGTAGACGGGACGGGACGATAAAGTCACGGGAGGGGACGGGACGAAAAAGCCACCTCAGGGAACGGGACTGGACGAAAAAGCCACGGAAGGGGACGGGACTGGACGAAAAAGCCACGGGAGGGGAAGGGACGTGACGGGACGAAAAAGCCACGGGAGGGGACGGGACGAAACGAAAAAGCCACGGAAGGGGACGGGACTGGACGAAAAAGCCACGGGAGGGGAAGGGACGTGACGGTAGGAAAAAGCCACGGCAGGGGACGAAAAAGCCACGGGAGGAAACGAAAAAGAAACGGGAGGGGACGGGACTGGACGGAAAAGAAGATGAGGGGACGGGATTGGACGAAAAGCCAGGGGAGGGGACGGGACGGGACGAAAAAGCCACGGGAGGGGAAGGGAAGGGAAGACAAAGCCATGGAACGGGAAGGGAAGAAAAATCCACGGAACGGGAAGGGAAGAAAAATCCTCGGGAGGGGACGAAAAAGCCACGGGAGGGGTCGGGACTGGACGAAAAAGCCACAGGACGGGACGGGAAGGGAATAATAAGCCACGCGACGGGACGGGAATGGAAGTGAAGAAAAAGCCACGGGACGGGACGGGAAGAAAAAGGAAGAAAAAGCCACGGGACGGGATGGGAAAGGAAGAAAAAGCCAAGGGAAGGGAAAGGAAGAAAAAGTCAAGGAACGGGATGGGAAGGGAAGAAAAAGCCACGGGACGGTAAGATAAGGCCACGGGACGGTTAGAAAAGGCAACGGGACCGAAAGAAAAGGCCACGGGAGGGGACGGGAAGGGACGGGAGGAAAAAGCCACGGGACGGGACGGGATGGGAAGGGAAGGAAAAGCCACGGGACGGGATGAAAAGGCCATGGGACGGGACGGGAAGAAAAAGGAAGAAAAAGCTACGGGAAGGGAGGGGAAGGGAAGGGAAAAGAAGAAAAATCCACAGAACGTGAAGGTAAGTGAAGAAGAAGCCACGGGACGGGACGGGACGGGACGGGACGGGACGGGAAGGGAAGGGAAGGGAAGGGAAGGGAAGGGAAGGGAAGGGAAGGGAAGGGAAGGGAAGGGAAGGGAAGGGAAGGGAAGGGAAGGGAAGGGAAGGGAAGGGAAGGGAAGGGAAGGGGAGAAAAGGCCATGGAACGGGAAGGGAAGAAAAATACACGGAACGGGAAGGAAAGTGAAGAAAAAGCCTCGGGAGGGGACGAAAAAGCCAAGGGAGGGGACGGGACTGGAAGAAAAAGCCACCTCAGGGGATGGGACTGGACGAATAAGCCACGGGAGGGGACAGGACGGGACGAAAAAGCCACGGGCGGAGACGGGACAAGACGATAAAGTCACGGGACGGGACGGGACGAAAAAGCCACGGAAGGGGAAGGGAAGGGAAGGGAAGACAAAGCCATGGAACGGGAAGGGAAGAAAAATCCACGGAACGGGAAGGGAAGTGAAGAAAAAGCCTCGGGAGGGGACGAAAAAGCCACGGGAGGGGACGGGACTGGACGAAAAAGCCACGGGAGGGGACGGGACTGGACGAAAAAGCCACGGGAGGGGAAGGGACGGGACGATAAAGTAACGGGAGGGGAAGGGACGAAAAAGCCACCTCAGGGGACGGGACTGGACGAAAAAGCCACGGGAGGGGACGGGACTGGACCAAAAAGGCGCGGGAGGGGAAGGGACGTGACGGGACAAAAAAGCCACGGGAAGGGACGGGACGAAAGGAAAAAGCAACGGGAGGTGAGGGGCGGTACGGGAGGAAAAAGCCACGGGAGGGCAGGGGACGGGACGGGAGGAAAAAGCCACGGCAGGGGACGGAAAAGCCACTGGAGGGGACGGGACTGGGCGAAAAAGAAGATGAGGGCACGGGATTGGACGAAAAAGCCAGGGGAGGGGACGGGACGGGAAGAAAAAGCCACGGGAGGGGAAGGGAAGGGAAGGGAAGACAAAGCCATGGAACGGGAAGGGAAGAAAAATCCACGGAACGGGAAGGGAAGTGAAGAAAAAGCCTCGGGAGGGGACGAAAAAGCCACGGGAGGGGACGAAAAAGCCACGGGAGGGGACGGGACTGGACGAAAAAGCCACGGGAGGGGAAGAAACGGGACGATAAAGTCACAAGAGGGGAAGGGACGAAAAAGCCACCTAAGGGGACGGGACTGGACGAAAAAGCCACGGGAGGGGACGGGACTGGGCGAAAAAGATGATGAGGGGACGGGACTGGACGAAAAAGCCAGGGGAGTGGACGGGACGGGACGGGACGAAAAAGCCACGGAAGGGGAAGGGAAGGGAAGGGAAGACAAAGCCATGGAACGGGAAGGGAAGAAAAATCCACGGAACGGGAAGGGAAGTGAAGAAAAAGCCTCGGGAGGGGACGAAAAAGCCACGGGAGGGGACGGGACTGGACGAAAAAGCCACGGGAGGGGACGGGACTGGACGAAAAAGCCACGGGAGGGGACGGGACTGGACGAAAAAGCCACGGGAGGGGAAGGGACGGGACGAAAAAGCCACGGGAGGGGAAGGGACGAAAAAGCCACCTCAGGGGACGGGACTGGACGAAAAAGCCACGGGAGGGGACGGGACTGGGCGAAAAAGATGATGAGGGGACGGGACTGGACGAAAAAGCCAGGGGAGTGGACGGGACGGGACGGGACGAAAAAGCCACGGAAGGGGAAGGGAAGGGAAGGGAAGACAAAGCCATGGAACGGGAAGGGAAGAAAAATCCACGGAACGGGAAGGGAAGTGAAGAAAAAGCCTCGGGAGGGGACGAAAAAGCCACGGGAGGGGACGGGACTGGACGAAAAAGCCACGGGAGGGGACGGGACTGGACGAAAAAGCCACGGGAGGGGACGGGACTGGACGAAAAAGCCACGGGAGGGGAAGGGACGAAAAAGCCACCTCAGGGGACGGGACTGGACGAAAAAGCCACGGGAGGGGACGGGACTGGACCAAAAAGGCGCGGGAGGGGAAGGGACGTGACGGGACAAAAAAGCCACGGGAAGGGACGGGACGAAAGGAAAAAGCAACGGGAGGTGAGGGGCGGTACGGGAGGAAAAAGCCACGGGAGGGCAGGGGACGGGACGGGAGGAAAAAGCCACGGCAGGGGACGAA
Source organism: Cyrtonyx montezumae (assembly GCF_038088225.1). Classification (NCBI taxonomy): domain Eukaryota; kingdom Metazoa; phylum Chordata; class Aves; order Galliformes; family Odontophoridae; genus Cyrtonyx; species Cyrtonyx montezumae. The sequence continues at coordinate 12,969 of NW_027071924.1, read as the reverse complement.
AAAGCCACGGGAGGGGACGAAAAAGCCACTGGAGGGGACGGGACTGGGCGAAAAAGAAGATGAGGGGACGGGATTGGACGAAAAAGCCAGGGGAGGGGACGGGACGGGAAGAAAAAGCCACGGGAGGGGAAGGGAAGGGAAGGGAAGACAAAGCCATGGAACGGGAAGGGAAGAAAAATCCACGGAACGGGAAGGGAAGTGAAGAAAAAGCCTCGGGAGGGGACGAAAAAGCCACGGGAGGGGTCGGGACTGGACGAAAAAGCCACAGGACGGGACGGGACTGGACGAAAAAGCCACGGGAGGGTACAGGACGGGACGAAAAAGCCACGGGCGGAGACGGGACGGTACGATAAAGTCACGGGAGGGGAATGGGACGAAAAAGCCACGGGAGGGGCCGAGACTGGACGAAAAAGCCACGGGAGGGGAAGGGACGTGACGGGATGAAAAAGCCACGGGAGGGGACGGGACGGGACGAAAAAGCCACGGGCGGAGACGGGACAAGACGATAAAGTCACGGGAGGGGACGGGACTGGACGAAAAAGCCACGGGAGGGGACGGGACTGGACGAAAAAGCCACGGGACAGAACGGGAAAGGAAAGGAGGAAAAAGCCACGGGACGGGACGGGAAGGGAAGGGAAGAAAAAGCCACGACAGGGGACGAAAAAGCCATGGTAGGGGAAGAAAAAGCCACGGGAGGGGACGGGACTGGACGAAAAAGCCACGGGAGGGGAAGGGACGGGACGGGATGAAAAAGCCAAGGGAGGGGACGGGACGGGACGAAAAAGCCTCGGGCGGAGACGGGACGGGACGATAAAGTCACGGGAGGGGACGGGACGAAAAAGCCACGGGATGGGACGGGACGGGACGAAAAAGCCACAGGCGGAGACGGGACGGGACGATAAAGTCACGGGAGGGGACGGGAGGGGACGAAAAAGCCACGGGAGGGGACGGGACTGGACGAAAAAGGCACGGGACGGGACGGGAAAGGAAGGGACGAAAAAGCCACGGGACCGGAAGGGAAGGGAAGAAAAAGCCACGACAGGGGACGAAAAAGCCACGGGAGGGGATGAAAAAGCCACGGGAGGGGACGGGACGAAAAAGCCACCTCAGGGAACGGGACTGGACGAAAAACCCACGGGAGGGGACGGGACGGGACGAAAAAGCCACGGGAGGGGAAGGGATGTGACGGGATGAAAAAGCCACGGGAGGGGACGGGACTGGGCGAAAAAGATGATGAGGGGACGGGACTGGACGAAAAAGCCAGGGGAGTGGACGGGACGGGACGGGACAAAAAAGCCACGGAAGGGGAAGGGAAGGGAAGGGAAGACAAAGCCATGGAACGGGAAGGGAAGAAAAATCCACGGAACGGGAAGGGAAGTGAAGAAAAAGCCTCGGGAGGGGACGAAAAAGCCACGGGAGGGGACGGGACTGGACGAAAAAGCCACGGGAGGGGACGGGACTGGACGAAAAAGCCACGGGAGGGGAAGGGACGGGACGATAAAGTCACGGGAGGGGACGGGACTGGACGAAAAAGCCACGGGAGGGGAAGGGACATGACGGGACGAAAAAGCCCCGGGGGGGACGGGACTGGACCAAAAAGGCGCGGGAGGGGAAGGGACGTGACGGGACAAAAAAGCCACGGGAAGGGACGGGACGAAAGGAAAAAGCAACGGGAGGTGAGGGGCGGTACGGGAGGAAAAAGCCACGGGAGGGCAGGGGACGGGACGGGAGGAAAAAGCCACGGCAAGGGACGGAAAAGCCACTGGAGGGGACGGGACTGGGAGAAAAAGAAGATGAGGGGACGGGATTGGACGAAAAAGCCAATGGAGGGGACGGGACGGGAAGAAAAAGCCACGGGAGGGGAAGGGAAGGGAAGGGAAGACAAAGCCATGGAACGGGAAGGGAAGAAAAATCCACGGAACGGGAAGGGAAGTGAAGAAAAAGCCTCGGGAGGGGACGAAAAAGCCACGGGAGGGGTCGGGACTGGACGAAAAAGCCACAGGACGGGACGGGACTGGACGAAAAAGCCACGGGAGGGTACAGGACGGGACGAAAAAGCCACGGGCGGAGACGGGACGGTACGATAAAGTCACGGGAGGGGAATGGGACGAAAAAGCCACGGGAGGGGCCGAGACTGGACGAAAAAGCCACGGGAGGGGAAGGGACGTGACGGGATGAAAAAGCCACGGGAGGGGACGGGACGGGACGAAAAAGCCACGGGCGGAGACGGGACAAGACGATAAAGTCACGGGAGGGGACGGGACTGGACGAAAAAGCCACGGGAGGGGACGGGACTGGACGAAAAAGCCACGGGACAGAACGGGAAAGGAAAGGAGGAAAAAGCCACGGGACGGGACGGGAAGGGAAGGGAAGAAAAAGCCACGACAGGGGACGAAAAAGCCATGGTAGGGGACGAAAAAGCCAAGGGAGGGGACGGGACTGGACGAAAAAGCCACGGGAGGGGAAGGGACGGGACGGGACGAAAAAGCCAAGGGAGGGGACGGGACGGGACGAAAAAGCCACGGGCGGAGACGGGACGGGACGATAAAGTCACGGGAGGGGACGGGACGAAAAAGCCACGGGATGGGACGGGACGGGACGAAAAAGCCACAGGCGGAGACGGGACGGGACGATAAAGTCACGGGAGGGGACGGGACGAAAAAGCCACGGGATGGGACGGGACGGGACGAAAAAGCCACAGGCGGAGACGGGACGGGACGATAAAGTCACGGGAGGGGACGGGAGGGGACGAAAAAGCCACGGGAGGGGACGGGACTGGACGAAAAAGCCACGGGAGGGGAAGGGACGGGACGGGACGAAAAAGCCAAGGGAGGGGACGGGACGGGACGAAAAAGCCACGGGCGGAGACGGGACGGGACGATAAAGTCACGGGAGGGGACGGGACGAAAAAGCCACGGGATGGGACGGGACGGGACGAAAAAGCCACAGGCGGAGACGGGACGGGACGATAAAGTCACGGGAGGGGACGGGACGAAAAAGCCACGGGATGGGACGGGACGGGACGAAAAAGCCACAGGCGGAGACGGGACGGGACGATAAAGTCACGGGAGGGGACGGGAGGGGACGAAAAAGCCACGGGAGGGGACGGGACTGGACGAAAAAGCCACGGGAGGGGAAGGGACGGGACGGGACGAAAAAGCCAAGGGAGGGGACGGGACGGGACGAAAAAGCCACGGGCGGAGACGGGACGGGACGATAAAGTCACGGGAGGGGACGGGACGAAAAAGCCACGGGATGGGACGGGACGGGACGAAAAAGCCACAGGCGGAGACGGGACGGGACGATAAAGTCACGGGAGGGGACGGGAGGGGACGAAAAAGCCACGGGAGGGGACGGGACTGGACGAAAAAGGCACGGGACGGGACGGGAAAGGAAGGGACGAAAAAGCCACGGGACGGGAAGGGAAGGGAAGAAAAAGCCACGGCAGGGGACGAAAAAGCCACGGGAGGGGATGAAAAAGCCACGGGAGGGGACGGGACGAAAAAGCCACCTCAGGGAACGGGACTGGACGAAAAACCCACGGGAGGGGACGGGACGGGACGAAAAAGCCACGGGAGGGGAAGGGATGTGACGGGATGAAAAAGCCACGGGAGGGGACGGGACGAAAAGAAAAAGCCACGGGAGGGGAGGGGCGGGACGGGAGGAAAAAGCCACGGGAGGGGAGGGGAAGGGACGGGAGGAAAAAGCCACGGCAGGGGACGAAAAAGCCACGGGAGGGGACGAAAAAGCCACGGGAGGGGACGGGACTGGACGAAAAAGCCAGGGGAGTGGACGGGACGGGACGGGACGAAAATGCCACGGGCGGAGACGGGACGGGACGATAAAGTCACGGGAGGGGACGGGACTGGACGAAAAAGCCACGGGAGGGGACGGGACTGGACGAAAAAGCCACGGGACAGAACGGGAAAGGAAGGGAGGAAAAAGCCACGGGATGGGACGGGAAGGGAAGGGAAGAAAAAGCCACGACAGGGGACGAAAAAGCCATGGGAGGGGACGAAAAATCCACGGGAGGGGACGGGACTCGACGAAAAAGCCACGGGAGGGGAAGGGACGGGACGAAAAAGCCACGGGAGGGGACGGGACGGGACGAAAAAGCCACGGGCGGAGACGGGACGGGACGAAAAAGCCACGGGCGGAGACGGGACGGGACGATAAAGTCACGGGAGGGGACGGGACGAAAATGCCACCTCGAGGACGGAACTGAAAGAAAAAGCCACGGACGGAGACGGGACGGGACGATAAAGTCACGGGAGGGGACGGGACGAAAAAGCCACGGGCAGAGACGGGACGGGACGATAAAGTCACGGGAGGGGACGGGAAAGGAAGGGACGAAAATGCCACGGGACGGGACGGGAAGGGAAGGGAAGAAAAAGCCACGGCAGGGGACGAAAAAGCCACGGGAGGGGACGGGACTGGACGAAAAAGCCACGGGAGGGGAAGGGACGGCACAAAAACACCACGGGCAGAGACGGGACGGGATGAAAAAGCCACGGGCGGAGACGGGACGGGACGATAAAGTCACGGGAGGGGAGGGGACGAAAAAGCCACCTCAGGGGACGGGACTGGACGAAGAAGCCACGGAAGGGGAAGGGAAGGGAAGGGAAGACAAAGCCATGGAACGGGAAGGGAAGAAAAATCCACGGAACGGGAAGGAAAGTGAAGAAAAAGCCTAGGGAGGGGACGAAAAAGCCACGGGAGGGGACGGGACTGGAAGAAAAAGCCACCTCAGGGGACGGGACTGGACGAAAAAGTCACGGGAGGGGACAGGAAGGGACGAAAAAGCCACGGGCGGTAACGGGACGGGACGATAAATTCACGGGAGGGGAATGGGACGAAAAAGCCACGGGAGGGGACGGGACTGGACGAAAAAGCACGGGAGGGGAAGGGACGTGACAGTACGAAAAAGCCACGGGATGGGACGGGACGGGACGAAAAATCCACGGGCGGAGACGGGACGGGACGATAAAGTCACGGGAGGGGACGGGACGAAAAAGCCACGGGCAGAGACGGGACGGGACGATAAAGTCACAGGAGGGGACGGGAATGGACGAAAAAGCCACGGGCCGAGACGGGACGGGACGATAAAGTCACGAGAGGGGACGGGAAAGGAAGGGACGAAAAAGCCACGGGACGGGACGGGAAGGGAAGGGAAGAAAAAGCCACGGCAGGGGACGAAAAAGCCACGGGACGGGACGAGAAAGCCACAGGAGGGGACGGGACTGGACGAAAAAGCCACAGGAGGGGAAGGACGCCACAAAAACACCACGGGCAGAGACGGGACTTGATGAAAAAGCCACGGGCGGAGACGGGACGTGACGATAAAGTCACGGGAGGGGACGGGACGAAAAAGCCACCTCAGGGGACGGGACTGGACGAAGAAGCCACGGGATGGGACGGGTCTGGACGAAAAAGCCACGGGAGGGGAAGGGACGTAACGTGAGGAAAAAGCCACGGGAGGGGAGGGGACGGGACGGGATGAAAAAGCACGGGCGGAGACGGGACGGGACGATAAAGTCAACGGGAGGGGAGGGGACGAAAAAGCCACCTCAGGGGACGGGACTGGACGAAGAAGCCACGGGATGGGACGGGACTGGACGAAAAAGCCACGGGAGGGGAAGGGACGTAACGTGAGGAAAAAGCCACGGGAGGGGAGGGGACGGGACGGGAGGAAAAAGCCACGGCAGGGGACGAAAAAGCAATGGGAGGGGACGGAAAAGCCACGGGAGGGGACGGGACTGGACGAAAAAGAAGATGAGGGGACGGGATTGGACGAAAAAGCCAGGGGAGGGGACGGGACGGGACGAAAAAGCCACGGGCAGAGACGGGACGGGACGAAAAAGCCACGGGCGGAGACGGGACGGGACGATAAAGTCACGGGAGGGGACGGGAAGAAAAAGCCACGGGATGGGACGGGACGGGACGAAAAAGCCACAGGCGGAGACGGGACGGGACGATAAAGTCACGGGAGGGGACGGGAGGGGACGAAAAAGCCACGGGAGGGGACGAGACTGGACGAAAAAGGCACGGGACGGGACGGGAAAGGAAGGGACGAAAAAGTCACGGGACGGGAAGGGAAGGGAAGTGAAGAAAATGCCACAAGACAGGTCAGGAAGAAAAAGGAGGAAAATGCCACAAGACAGGTCAGGAAGAAAAAGGAGGAAAAGGCCACGGGACGGGACGGGACGGGAAGGGAAGGGAAGGGAAGGGAAGGGAAGGGAAGGGAAGGGAAGGGAAGGGAAGGGAAGGGAAGGGAAGGGAAGGGAAGGGAAGGGAAGGGAAGGGAAGGGAAGGGAAGGGAAGGGGAGGGAAGGGGAGGGAAGGGGAGGGAAGGGGAGGGAAGGGGAGCGGAGGGGAGGGGAGGGAAGGGGAGGGAGGGGGAGGGGAAGGGAAGGGAAGGGAAGGGAAGGGAAGGGAAGGGAAGGGAAGGGAAGGGAAGGGAAGGGAAGGGAAGGGAAGGGAAGGGAAGGGAAGGGTAGGGAAGGTCACGGGACGAGAAGGGAAGGGAAGGGAAGACAAAGCCATGGAACGGGAAGGGAAGAAATATCCAGGGAACGGGAAGGGAAGGGAAGAAAAAGCCTTAGGAGGGGACGAAAAAGCCAAGGGAGGGGACGGGACTGGACGAAAAAGCCATGGGAGGGGACGGGATGGGACGAAAAAGTCACGGGCGGAGACGGGACGGGACGATAAAGTCACGGGAGGGGAATGGGACGAAAAAGCCACGGGAGGGGACGGGACTGGACGATAAAGTCACGGGAGGGGACGGGACTGGACGAAAAAGCCACGGGAGGAGACGGGACTAGACAAAAAAGCCACGGGACAGAACGGGAAAGGAAGGGAAGAAAAAGCCACGAGACGGGAGGGGAAGAAAAAAAAAGAAAAAGCCACGGGACTGGACGGGAAGGGAAGTGTAGAAAAAGCCACAAGATGGGACGGGAAGAAAAAGGAAGAAAAAGCCACGGGAAGGGACGGGACGGGAAGGGAAGGGAAGAAAAGGCCACGGGACGAGAAGGGAAGGGAAGGGAAAGGAAGGGAAGGGAAGGGAAGGGAAGGGAAGGGAAGGGAAGGGAAGGGAAGGGAAGGGAAGGGAAGGGAAGGGAAGGGAAGGGAAGGGAAGGGAAGGGAAGGGAAGGGAAGGGAAGGGAAGGGAAGGGAGGAAAAAGCCATGGGAGGGGACGGGAAGGGACGGGAGGAAAAAAGCCACGGAAGGGGACGGGTCGGGACGGAGAAAAAAAGCAACGGGATGGGACGGGTCGGGACGGGGGAAAAAAAGCCACGGGAGGTGACGGGAAGGGACAAAAAAGCCACGGAAGGGGACGAGACTGGACCAAAAAGCCAGATGAGGGGACGGGATTGATCGAAAAAGCCACGGGAGGGGAGGGGACGGGACGGGACGTGACGAAAAAGCCACGGGAAGGGACGAAAAAGCCACGGAAGGGGACGAGACTGGACGAAAAAGAAGTTGAGGGGACGGGATTGGACGAAAAAGCCACGGGAGGGGACGGGAAGGGACGGGAGAAAAAAAGCCACGGGAGGGGACGGGACGGGACGGGAGAAAAAAAGCCACGAGAGAGGCGGGGACGGGACGGGAGGAAAAATCCACGGGAGGGGAGGGGACGGGAGGAAAAAGCCACGGGAGGGGTCGGGACGGGACGGGACGAGAAAGCCACGGGCGGAGACGGGACGTGACGAAAAATTCACGGGAGGGGACGGGACGGGACGAAAAAGCCATGCGACGGGACGGGAAGGGAAGGGAAGAAAAGGGAAGGGTGTAAGAGACTAATATTTTATATCATTGCCTCAAAGTTTGCTGATGAACATGTTCGAACATGTCCAAGCAAGTCCTGGGCAAGGGTTGTGAAATCCTTTGTCTAAGGGACAAGCAGATGGGCATGTCCTGGGGCAAGGAAAGAGATAAGCTGCAGCTCAATGGCCGCTGAACACTCTTTTGTGTGGTACTCATCTCCGTGGGGAGATAGCCATCTCAGGTGAAGCTTGCCTGGCAGGCTAGCACGGGATTTGTCACATAGGCAAGAGAAATGAAGGAGATTGTTGTGGTTTTGTTGTTGTTGTGGGTTGGTGTTCTTCCATCGGAAACCTCCTGAGCTGATCCCTGCTGCTGAACTCCCTCCTGGGCCTGCTGCCTGAGACATGCTGCTTTCTCCTGGACCTCGCTGCTCCTTCAAGGTGTTATACCATCTGAACCCTCTCGAGCTGATCACTGTTGGCTGCTTCTCCGGTGCTGACTGATGCTGTTCCTGGACTTTCCCTATGCCGCTGCTCCTGTGCTGACCCGGTGCCGCTTCTCCAGGACAGCTGCTTGCTGCTCAGGGCTGCCCGTCGCTGCTGCTGTTCTCCCCACTTCTGCCGCCCCTGCTCTTCTGCCTCGGACCGTCGGAGCCGCTTGCAACCGGACCGCCCTTAGGATCCTGGCTGGTGACATTCCCCGCGTTGTACAAATCCTTGCTTCTTTCCTATCTTTCCTACTCTCGCCTTCCCTTCCCCATCACCCTTAACAGTGTCCGCCTTCCCCATCTCCCTGGTTTATAGTGGTAATAATCTGGTCGGACCAACATTTGAACCGTTGCTTCTTAATCTCACGCCGGGTATATACATAATCTAAGAACCTCGTTTCCCTCCTTTATATTGGAGCTTGACAAAGGGAAGAAAAAGCCATGGGACGGGAGGGGAAGGGAAAGGAAAGGAAAGAAAAAGCCACGGGAAGGGACGGGACGTAAAGAGAAGGGAAGAAAAAGCCACGGGACGGGACGGGAAAGGAATAAAAGGCCACGGGAAGGGAAAGGAAGGAAGAAAAAGCCACGGGACGGGAAGAAAAGGCCACGGGAGGAAAAAGCTACGGGACGGAATGGGAAGGGAAGTAAAAGCCACGGGATGGGACCGGAGGGAAGGGAAGGGAAGGGAAGGGAAGGGAAGGGAAGGGAAGGGAAGGGAAGGGAAGGGAAGGGAAGGGAAGGGAAGGGAAGGGAAGGGAAGGGAAGGGAAGAAAAAGCCACGGGACGGGACCGGAAGGGAAGGGAAGAAAAAGCCATGGGACGGGAGGGGAAGGGAAGAAAAAGCCTCGGACGGGACGGGAAGGGAAAGGAAGAAAAAGTCACAGGACGGGACGGGAAAGGAAGAAAAATCCACGGGAAGTGACGGGAAAGGAAGAAAAATCCACGGGAAGTGACGGAAGGGAAGAAAGCCACGGGACGGTAAGAAAAGGCCACGGGACGGTAAGAAAAGGCCACGGGACGGGAAGAAAAGGCCACGGGACGGTAAGAAAAGGCCACGGGACGGGAAGAAAAGGCCACGGGACGGGAAGAAAAGGCCACAGGACGGGAAGAAAAGGCCTCGGGACGGGACAGGAAGGGACGGAAGGAAAAAGCCACGGGAGGGTATGGGAAGGGACAGGAGGAATAAAGCCACGGGAGGGGACGGGACGAGAGGAAAAAGCCACAGGAGGGGACGGGACGGACGAAAAAGCCACAGGAGGGAAGTGACGTGACGGGACGAAAAAGCCACGGGAGGTGACGGGACGGGAAGGGAAGGGAAGAAAAATCCACGGGACGGGAGGAAAAAGCCATGGGAGGGGACGGGAGAAAAAAAGCCACGGGAGGGGACGGGACGGGACGGGAGAGAAAAAGCCACGGGAGGGAAGAAAAGGCCACAGGACGGGAGGAAAAGGCCACGGGAGGGGACGGGAAGGGACAGGAGGAAAAAGCCACAGGAGGGGACGGGAAAGGACGGGAGGAAAAAGCCACGGGACAGGACGAGAAGGGAAGAAAAAGCCACGGGACATGAACTGACGGGAAGGGAATAAAAGGCCACGGGACAGGACGGGAAGGAAGAAAAAGGCACGGGACGTGAACTGACGGAAAGAAAAAGGCACGGGACGTGAACTGACGGAAAGAAAAAGCCACGGGACAGGAGGATAAAGCCACGGGAGGGGACGGGAAGAGTCGGGAGGAAAAAAGCCACGGGAGAGGACGGGAAGGGAGGGGACGAAAAAGCCGCGGGGCGGGACGGGACGGGACGAAAAAGCCGCGGGGCGAGACGGGACGGGACGAAAAAGCCGCGGGGCGGGACGGGACGGGACGGGACGGGACGGGACGGGACGGGACGGGACGAAGAAGCCGCGGGGGGGGAAGGGACGGGACGGGACGGGACGAACAAGCCGAGGGGCGGGGCGGGACGAGACGGGACGAACAAGCCGCGGGGCGGGGGCGTGGCGGGGCGAGGCGGGGCGAACAAGCCGCGGGCCGCGACGGGAGGAGAAACGGGGCCAACGCGCCCCGGGCCGCGACGGGAGGAAAAACGGGGCCAACGCGCCCCGGGCCGCGACGGAGGAGAAACGGGGCCAACGCGCCCCGGGCCGCGACGGGAGGAGAAACGGGGCCATGGCACGGAGGAACTCAGGGGGGAGGGGGTCCGAGCAACACCTGAAGACCAGGCACTGATGGATAGGCAATGCTTTGATCAAATTAAGAATTTGGTGTTGTGAGCTATCTGTCGGATACCTGATATCAGTTCTTGTAATGCCTCATATACATAAATTAAGCAGGAGGCTGGTGATCCCTGCATTAAATTTCTTGAGCATTTAGAAATACGCTAGACAGACAAGTCAAAAATCAAGCTGCCCGGGAGTCTTTGCTTAAGCAATTAGCAATAGAAAATGCTAAAGTGGATTGTCAAAAGGCTTTACAATGCATAAAGAATGCAGATCCATCCATTACTGACAGGATTAAAGCCTGTCAAGATATAGGCACAGAAAGTCATAAAATGACCTTGGTAGCATGGACACTGGCATCTGAAATCGGTGTAGGGAGAGCTCAAAAAATAAAACGTTACAATTGTGGGAAGGGTCTACACTGGGTGAGAGAATGTCAGTCTGTTGTGGTTTTGTGGTTTTGATGCCGGTATTCCACATCAGAGCATCATGCAGCAGTTAAGGAGTTAATGCTGTGGGAGCAGCAGAGGGGCGGAGCTCCGCACCGGATGCCAGGCGGCGCTCTGCCTGGGTGCGTTCCTCTGGGCTGCCGTGGAGGTTCAGCACGTGTGCTTCCCCTGCAGTTCCTCCTTAACGTAAGCTCACAGCTTTTGGTTTGGAAATTTTTATCTCTCTCTCAATTGTTCAATTTTATTATATTTAGTAAAGTTACGATTCCTTCTCAGATCGTGCCGTTGTTTTCTTGTAGACTCATCTCTTCCTGCTGTTTCCCCCTCCCCCTCCCAGAGCGCGGCTCTGCTCGGGCGGCCGCGCGGCCACTGATGCAATTTCTTTTCTCTCCTCTCTCCCTTCTCGGTTTCCCTTGGGTCACTGTCACGGATAACACCGTGACAATTATTGGTGGAGGATGCGGGCAGTGCAGTATTGGTACTCCATTGTAAATCTGGTGCTATGTGGACTAAGGTTTTTCATGTACCTTATAGCATGCTGGCGTCTTTTTAAGCTCCTCATGTTCAGCACCGGAGTAATGTATGTATACAGCTACTTTAGTGTGCTGAGGGGGTTACATGCCTCCTGCCTAAACACCCTGGCTAACGTGACAGATTATGCGGCATTTGGATTGGTTTCCAGTTACTCTTTTCAGGTCTTTACCTATATTCAGGATGTCAGCCTGGCAACTGTGTTATCTGTTTTTCTGAATGCACGCTTGGCTACAGTAATTTACATCATGTGGAGGAAGCTTTCCTCAAAACCAGAGAGCGTTGAATGGCAGGGAAGGTGGGAAAAATTAGGAAAGAAATTAGAAGCGTGGGGACCCCCACTGTTATGCAATTTTGATCTTGAGCACCTGTGGGATCCTGAGAAATTCAGTGAGGGTTTAGGTAAGGAGTCATGTGACTCAGGATGATATGAGAAGGAATGTATTGTTTGGGGTCTGTCTTGTGCTTATCGAGCTATAATTGATATTCTGGAGAGAAATGGTTTCCAAACCAAGGTCCAAAGCATAAATGAAAACCTCGAAGTTAGACCTGACCAATCACAGGAAGCACCGGCATTGGTGTCGGTTGCCCCTGTGGAAGGCCAGAAATGGACACGGCCGTCCTCGCGCCTAGAACGGAAAGAAGAAGCAGAGAAAGAAAAGGAAGATCCAGGCGAGGGGCCCTCTTCAGCACCACCACCACCACCTAGAAAGGCCACTAAGAAAAGTGAGAGACATGGAGAAGACAGCGATGATGATAAAGTCACTGTTACCACTACTCGTCGGCCCCTAAAGATGACTGAAATACAAGGTTCAAGAAAGGAGTTTGTACGGCGCTCAGGTGAATCTATTGACACCTGGTTGCTGCGGTGTTGGGACAGCGGTGCCAGCAGCGTGTCCCTAGATGGCAGCGAAGCCCGCCAACTGGCAAGCATTGCCCGAGACCCAGCTATCGACAGAGGAATTAGCAGATGTCTGAATGGAGTCGCTACCCTCTGGGAATGAGTACTAGTGGCTGTAAAGGATAGATACCCTTACAAAGATGATCTGGAGCCTAAGGTGGAAAGATGGAACACCGTGGAGAAAGGCATCCAATTTTTGAGAGAAACAGCTGTAGTAGAGATGCTGTATGATCCCAATTTTGTCCCTAACAATCCACACCAGGACCGTGATCCTGATAGAGTAAGGTGTACACCTGATGTATACCGTAAGCTCTCAAAAACAGCACCAGAGAGGTACGCAAGTACACTGGTAGCAATGTTCCATAGATTCGAGTCTTCAACATCTTTATCAGAGACTTAGATGATGGGATTGACTGCACCCTCAGTGAGTTTGCAGATGACACCTAGATGTGTGGTGCGGTTGATATGATAGAAGGAGGGGTGCCACAAAAAGGAATCTGGTCACACTTGAAAAGTGGTCTCACATGAACATAATGAGGTTCAACAAGGCCTTAGGTTGAGGCAATCCCAAATGTGAGTGCAGACTGGAAGAAAAATTCACTGAGAGCCGCCCCGTGGAGAAG
>NW_027071923.1:0-39913 GCF_038088225.1 Cyrtonyx montezumae | reverse complement strand
GCCCCCTGGGGAGGGGGGGTGGACACACTACACCCCCTGGGGCACATTGGGGATCTCTACACGGAGCACTGTACCCCGTGGGGGGGGGGGGAATTAGGGGCTACAGGCCCCTCCTTCCTTCCAGGGGGGCAGTTATGGGCCTTATTCCCCCCCCCCAGGGCAACTGTGGACCTTTCTTAACACCCCCCCCCCCCCCCCCCCACCCCCGGGGGCAGTTTAAAGCTCCAACCCCCCCAGCGGGGAAAGGGGGGCACATGGGAGGGTGGAGGGGGACATTTCACACCCCTCCCCCCCCAACACTACCCGAATTTGGGAACCTCCCCCCAGACCCCATTTTGGGGCCCCCGGACCCATTTATGGGGCTGCCCCTCCCCTTTTTTGGGGCTGCCCCCCCTATGTATATTTGTACAGCCCCCAGTGTCACCCCCTTCCCCCCCCATTTTCCCCCCCCCCATTTCTCCCCTTCTACCCCCCCCCCCCCCGGGGGCTGTCCCTCTTATCACCATGTGATAGTCCGGGTCCCCCCCTCCTATCCTCCCCCCCAGTCCCCTTCCCCCCCCCCCCCCTTTTTAAAGCCGTTTGCTTTTTATGGGATATTTATTTGGTGTCTTCATTTTTGGGGTATTTTTGGGGTGTGGGGGGGTGGGGGGGGGTTGGGGGGGGTTGTGCCTCAATAAAGTCCTTTGCCAAAAGCTGTGTGATGGTATTGGGGGGGGGGGGGAGGGGAGCCCCAAATGTCACATCGATGCGTCACCTAACGGGTTATGGGGTGGGGGATTATGGGTTATAGGGTTATGGGGTGGAGGGGCGTGGGGTTATGAGTTATGGGGACATGCATTTATGGGATATGGGGTTATGGGGTGAGGGGTCATGAGATATGGGGTTATGAGGACTCAGATATATGGGGACATGGGGTTGTGGGGTTCTGGGCTGTGGGGATATGGGGTTCTGGGGTTGAAGGGTTATGGGGTTGAGGAGTGTGGTGGTGTGGGGTTATGGGATCGTGACCATATGGGATATGGGGACATGGGGTTATGGGATGTGGGGTTATGGGGTTACGGGATCATGGCCATATGGGATATGGGGATGTGGGGTTATGGGATGTGGGGCTATGGGGCCGTGAAGTTATGGGGTTACGGGATCGTGGCCATATGGGATATGGGGACGTGGGGTTATGGGGCCGGGGTGGGTCATCGTCCCCTGGTGCCACCGCGGCCGTCCCGTCGCGTCCCCCCCCCTCGGATGGGCCCCTCCCGCCCCATGTCCCCGCCCCCCCCCACACCCACGTGTCCCCCCCCCTCCCCCCCCCCCCGTGTCCTTTGTGCCGCCCCCCCCCCAAGGACAGAGCGGAGGATGAGAGTCCTGCGGGTACTGAACGGGGTCCTACGGCGGGGGGGGGGGGGGCACTATGGGATTGGGGGTGTCCTATGGAGTTTGGGACACTTTGGCGAGGGGGGGGCCTATGGGTGGGGGCCACTATAGGGAAGGGAAGGGGGGGGGGGGACTATGGGGGGGGGGGGCATTATGGGTTTTGGGACACTATGGAGTGGGGAGGGGCTATGGGGTGGAGGGGGGGCCTATTGGGTGGAGGGCACTATGGGAGGGGGAGAACTTTATGGAGTTTGGGACACTTCAGGGAGGCGGGCCTTATGGGGTGGGAGGCACTATGGGGTGGGGGGGTCCTAAGGGATGGGGGGGGGCGCTATGGGGTGGAAGGGATCCTTTGGGATGGGGGGGGGGGGGGGGGGAGGGGGCTATGGGGTGGGGGGCACTATGAGGTGGAGGGGATCCTATAGGGGTTGCGACACTTTGGGGTGAGGGGGGTCCTGGGGGGTGGAGGGTACTATGGGGCGGGGGAGTCCTATGGGGGATCTTTATGGGGGGCGTTATGGGGTCATGGGGGTGTGGGGGGGAGCTCTGACCTCTTTGTGCCCCCTTCACCCCCTGCCCCCCCCCCCCCAAACAAAGGCCGTTCCTCTGGGACTGCTGCGCTCCCCCCCACCCCCCCCAACCCTCCGACGGATCCATAACCGCGTTCCTGAACACCAAAAGCATTTCCAGGTGGGGGGGGTCACCAAGGGGGGGAGGGGGGTGGCACGGAAAGGACATTTGGGGGGGTGCATCAATATTTTGGGGTACGGGGGGCATTTCGGGGGGGACAGTTTGAGGGTGGGGAGGTCAATATGGGGGTGGGGGCTGATGTTAATGTTTGGAGGGGGGGGGGAATGGGGGGCATTGGGGCTCTTTGGGGGTGGGGGGTAATTTTGGGGTGTCCCTGCCCCCCCAGGAGGACAACGGGCTCCCGGTGCACCTGAAGGGGGGGGCGATGGATTCGGCCCTGTACCACCTGACCACGCTCATCTGCACCGCGGGTACGCGGAGGGGGGAGCACTGCCCCACATCCCATAATGACCCCATATCCCCACAATGTCCCCACTGACCCCAATGTCCCCATAACCCCATAATGCCCCCACTGACCCCAATGTCCCCATATCCCCACAATGCCCCCACTGACCCAATGTCCCCATAACCCCATAAAGCCCCCACTGACCCCAATGTCCCCATAACCCCACAATGCCCCCACTGACCCCAATGTCCCCATATCCCCACAATGTCCCCACTGACCCCAATGTCCCCATAACCCCATAAAGCCCCCACTGACCCCAATGTCCCCATAACCCCACAATGCCCCCACTGACCCCAATGTCCCCATAACCCCATAAAGCCCCCAATGTCCCCATAACCCCACAATGTCCCCTCTAACCCTAGTGACCCCATAATCCCACAACGTCCCCATAACCCCACAATGATCCCCTGATGTCCCCGCTGTCCCCGCAGGCACGTGCTATTCCCTCTGGGCTCTGGCTCAGGCCTCGAGGCCGAAGAAACCCTAAAAGGGGGGGGACGGACCTTCCCCCCGACCCCATAACGGTGACATTGAGTGACGGTGACAATAAACGGTGGTGACACAGCTGTGGGTGGCACAGAGGGGAAATAGGGGTTCGTTACCCCAGTGGGGTTGGGGGGGGGGGTGGTGACAGCAAAAAGCGTCCCCAAATGTCCCTTTAACGACCCTATAAGAGCTGTGTCCCCAAAGGGTCCCCTAAATGTGTCCCCAAATGTCCCAATAACAACCCTGTAAGAGCTGCGTCCCCAAATGTCCCCAGAGCAGACATGGCCATCCCATCCCCCTCTGTCCCAACAACACAGCGTTTTGGGGTTTAAATGAGCAGGTTTGGGGTTGTCTGTGGGGTGGGGACATGGGGACATCGGGATGGGGACACTGGGATATGGGGACACTGGGATATGGGATGGGGACATGGGGACATTGGGATGGGGACATTGACACAGGGACATGGGGACATTGGGATATGGGATGGGGACACTGGGGCATGGGGACATTGGGATATGGGGACATTGGGACATGGGGACATTGACACAGGGACACTGGGATATGGGGGCATTGGGATATGGGGACACTGGGATATGGGGACATTGAGATATGGGGACATTGGGACATGGGGACATTGGGACATGGGATGGGGACACTGGGGCATGGGGACATTGGGATATAGGGACACTGAGATATGGGGACATTGGGATATGGGGACATTGGGACATGGGGACGTTGGGATATGGGGACGTTGGGATATGGGGACGTTGGGATATGGGGACGTTGGGACATGGGGACATTGGGACATGGGGACATTGGATATGGGGACACTGGGACATGGGGACATTGGGATATGGGGACATTGGGATATGGGGACATTGGGACATGGGGACATTGGGATATGGGGACATTGGGACATGGGGACATTGGGACATGGGATGGGGACACTGGGGCATGGGGACATTGGGATATAGGGACACTGAGATATGGGGACATTGGGATATGGGGACATTGGGATATGGGGACATTGGGACATGGGGACATTGGGACATGGGGACGTTGGGAGATGGGGACGTTGGGATGTGGGGACACTGGGATATGGGGGACATGGGGACACTGGGAATATGGGGACATGGGGACATTGGGATATGGGGACACTGGGACATGGGGACATTGGGATATGGGGACATTGGGACATGGGGACATTGGGATATGGGGACACTGAGATATGGGGACACTGGGATATGGGAACATTGGGATATGGGGACACTGGGATATGGGGACATGGGGACACTGGGATATGGGGACATTGGGATATGGGGACACTGAGATATGGGGACACTGGGACATGGGGACAGGGCCAAGAAGAGGACAGCCCTGAGGTGACAGTGTTGTGTGATGGTGACAGTGCCATCACGATGGTGGCAGCCACCCCCCCCCCGGCCCCCCCGGTCAGCAGCAGTGGGAGGGTGGGGGTGGGGATGGCACCGTCACCGTCACTGTCACCGTCGGTGTCCGGGCGCAGCACGCGGTTGTGCAGACGGCTGTAGCGGCGCGCGCACAGACTGCGGGGGGTGACACCGGGGGGGTGACACCGATGGGTGACACTTGGGTGACACCATCAGGTGATGACACTTGGGTGACACCACTGGGTGTTACCATTGGGGGACATATGGGTGACACCACTGGGTGACACCATCAGGTGATGACACCATCGGGTGACACCGTTGGGTGACACCGTTTGGGTGACACCGTTGGGTGACACTGTTGGGTGACAGTTGAGTGACACCACCGAGTGACACCATTGGGTGACACCATTGGGTGACACCACTGGGTGACAGTTGGGTGACACCACTGGGTGACACTATCAGGTGACAGTTAGGTGACACCACTGGGTGACGCCATTGGGTGACATCTGGGTGACACCATTGGGTGATACCATTGGGTGACACCATTGGGTGATGCCACTGGGTGACAGTTGGGTGACACCATTGGGTGACACCATTGGGTGATGACATTGGGTGACACTGTTGGGTGACAGTTGAGTGACACCACTGAGTGACACCATTGGGTGACACCGTTGGGTGACACCACTGGGTGACGCCATTGGGTGACACCATCAGGTGACAACTGGGTGACACCATTGGGTGACATCATTAGGTGATGCCACTGGGTGACAGTTGGGTGACACCGAGTTTCACCACTGGGTGACACCATCAGGTGACAACTGGGTGACACCGTTGGGTGACACCATCAGGTGCCAATGTGTGACGCCATCAGGTGACAGTTGGGTGACACCACTGGGTGACGCCACTGGGTGACATTATTGGGTGACACTGCTGGGTAACACCACCAGGTGACGCCCCAGTCCATCCCAGTACGCCCCAGTCCATCCCAGTACGCCCCAGTCCATCCCAGTACACCCCAGTCCATCCTAGTACGCACCAGTAAGGGCGGCGCTCGGCCGGGCTGAGGCGGTGCCAGAGCTGCGCCAGCTCCCGCGTGGCCGTGGTCGATGCCATCCCCGGGTGTGCGCTGTGGGGTCACCCCGTGTCACCCTGTGTCCCCAATGTCCCCACAGTGCCCCCCGTGTCCCCATATCCCCCCCCCATGTCCCCATATCCCTGCGATGTCCCCATAACCCCACCATTCCCCCCCCCCCATGTCCCCATACACCCAACGTCCCCCACCATGCCACCAATGTCCCCAATCTCCCCCCGATGTCCCCAATGTCCCCAGGATGCCCCCAGTGTTCCTACAGTGTCCCTATAACCCCAATGTCCCCACCTCCCTATGATGTCCCAGTGTCCCCTCGATGACCCCCCCAACGTCCCCAGTGTCCCCACATCCCCCCGATGTCCCCACGTCCCCAATATCCCCACGTTCCCCAAATGTCCCCATGTCCCCAGTGTCCCCACATCCCCCTGATGTCCCCATGTCCCCCGATGTCCCCACATCCCCCCGATGTCCCCATGTCCCCTGATGTCCCCATGTCCCCAGTGTCCCCACATCCCCCTGATGTCCCCATGTCCCCCGATGTCCCCACATCCCCCCGATGTCCCCATGTCCCCTGATGTCCCCATGTCCCCAGTGTCCCCACATCCCCCTGATGTCCCCATGTCCCCCGATGTCCCCACATCCCCCCGATGTCCCCATGTCCCCCAGTGTCCCCACATCCCCCCAGTGTCCCCATATCCCTGATGTCCCCATGTCCCCTGATGTCCCCATATCCCCGATGTCCTCACATCCCCCAGTGTCCCCACGTCCCCCCAGTGTCCCCATATCCCTGATGTCCCCATGTCCCCGATGTCCTCACATCCCCCAGTGTCCCCACATCCCCCCAGTGTCCCCATATCCCTGATATCCCCATGTCCCCAATGTCCCCATATCCCCCCGATGCCGGATGTCCCCGCGATGTCCCCATGTCCCCCCCCCCCCGATGTCCCCGCGATGTCCCCACCGGATGAGGGGTCTCCTGTTGATGCGGCAGAACATGATGAAGCCGTTGACACATTTCTTCTTCTCGCGGGGGGGTCCCCGCTGCTGCTGTCCCTTCCGTCCCTGTGCTGCCCCCGCTGTCCCCCCCCCCTTTGGGGACACCGCCTCCTTCAGGGACACCACCGGGGTCTGTGGGGACAGCGGTTGACATCAGGGTGATGTCATGGGGGGAGGGGTGACACCAAGGGGGGGGGGGGACAATGGGGCAGTGACACTGGGGGGTGACAAGGGAAGGTGACATCAAGGGGCGGGTGGGGGTTGACAGTAGGGGCAGTGACACTGGCTGGGGGTGACATTGGGGGGGTGACACTACTTGAGGTGACAAAAGGGTGGGGGTGACATCAAGGAGGTGACACCAAGTTGGGGGGGGGGGTGACAGCAGGGTTTGGGTGACACTGGGGGGGGGTGACACTGGATGGGGGTGACACAAGAGGGGTGACACAAAGCCCAGGATGGGGGGGGGGGGGGGGAGTCAGGTGACATTGAGGGGGGGGGGGGTGACAGTCCTCACCTGTGGGCTCAGACAGACCTCTGCAAAACAGTGCTGGGGGAAGGGGGGGGGCACTGAGCAAAGTGACACTCCCACCCCCCCCATGTCATCATCCCCCTCCCTATCCGCCCCCCCCCCCCCCCCCCACTTTGTCTTCATTGTCCCCACCTTGTGCCACATCTTCGGGGGGACCCGGGGGGGCGGGAGAAGCCAATAAAGAGGGGCTTGAGCCCCAAAATCCCCCCTTTGCCGTTGGGGGGGGGGACATTGGGGATGCCCCCTCCAGCCATTGAGGCATCGTGGGGCTGAGGGGGGTCCCACCCCACAGGGCCCAACCAGGGCCCCCCCCCACGTGCTTCCTCCTCCTCCTCTTCCTCATAGGGCACCAGGAGCTGCCTGGGGGGGGGGAATAAACTTCATATGGGGGGAGGCAGCACCCATGGGTGCCCCCCCCACAACCCCAAAATGGGACTCACCCCACTACGGTCCCAGAGCTCGGCCCCACTTCAGTGGTGGCGGTGAGGTGGGGGGGGGGGGGCTGTGGGTTGGGGCATAAATGGGGGTTATGGGGTGGGTTGTCATGGGGGGGGTGGTCTTCTAATGGGGGTTATAGGGTGGGGGAGGTCATGATGGGGGTCTTCTAATGGTTGTTATGGGGTTAAAGGGTGTGGGGGGGGTCCTCATAAGTGGGGGTCATTGAAGGGAGGGGAATTGGGAGGAGGTCTGCATATGAGCATCATTGGGGGTGGGATCATTGGGGGGGGGTCAGTGGGGGATCTCCTAATGGGGTTGTGGGGAGCAGGGGGGCCCATAAGTGGGGGTCTTAGAGAGAGGGAATTTGGGGGTGGGAGGGGGTCCTCAAATGGAGTTTATGGGATGAGGGGGTCACTGGGAGAGGGGTCTTCTAATGGGGGCTATGAGGGGGCCCCCAAGTGGGGGTTGGGGCGACGTGAGGTGTCAAGGAAGGAGGGAGGAGGTGGGGGGGGGGCTCCCAATTTGGGGTGGGGTCTCTGAGAATGTCTTGCATTAGGGTGTGTGTGCATAGGGGGTTCCCATTACCTTCCCCCCCCCGGGCAGCATGCAGGCTGCTCTGCAGGTACCGGATGTACCCCAGGACGTTGTGCAGCACCTGACCCTGCAGTGGAGGGGGTGGGGGGGGTTTACGTACAGTTATTGGACCCCCCCTCTCTCCCCCTACACCCTCCCCCCCTCCCCTCGGTACCTGAGCGTGGGGCCCCTGCGCAGCGTGGGGCCATGGAACCATATGGGCCAGGTCCTGCAGCAGCGAGGGCCAATGCTGGCGGGAGCGGCTGTGGGGGGGCCAGGAGGGGGGGGGACACAATATGTGACAATGGAGGATGTGGGGGGAGGGGGAATGCACCTGGTGACATGGGGGGGTGTGGGGGGGACATCTGGGGGATGCAGGAGGGGCATAGGGGGACATCTGGGGGATGGAGGGGGGGCATAGGGGGACATCTGGGGGACATGGGAGTGACATAGGGGGACGTGGGGGTACATGGGGGAGGCACCTGGGGATGTGGGGGGGGAGATGGGGGGGGGCATGGGGGTGACATAGGGGGGGGCATGAGGGAGATATGGGGGTGGACACATGGGGGGTAACATAGGATATCTGAGGGACGTGGGAGGGGCATGGAGGGGGTGACATCTGGGGGTCATGGGGGTGGGGTGACATAAGAAGGTGTCACCAGGGAGACATGGATTTGGGGGGGGGGGGGGAGGGGAGGGGGAGGGGCGGGGGTTGATGGGACACAAGGTGGGGTCTTACTGCCCGACCCCTTCCTCCCTCCCCCCCACTGCCCCCCCCTCACCGGAGGCTCCGGGGCCCTTCGGTGGGGGGGGCACTGCCCTTCGGCTGCCGCATCTGCCACCGTTGGGGGGAGGGGGGGGGGGGGGGGGAGTCGATACCAGACCCCTTCCCCCCACCCCATAACCCCTCCCACAACACACACACGACCCCCTCGCCCCACCTCGGTACCCGGGGGGGGGAGGGGGGAAAGGGGGGGAGTGGACATGAGGGTCGACACCAGCCACCCCCTCCCCATAATAGCCCCCCCACAACCCCTTCCCCCCTCCTCTGTATTATGGTGGGGGAGGGGGACACAATAGGACCTATTTGGGGAGGGGGGCACCTTGTCCCGAATACGCTGGGGGTAAGGGGAACTTGAGGGTCGACACCGGACCACCCCCCACCCCCCCCCTCCCCACCCCACCCCCTCCGTCTGTACCAGAGCTATGAGGGGAACGGGTGGGGGGGGGGGGGGGGGGGGAGGGAGGGGGGGCGTCACGAGGGGGTCACTGTGTCTTTAAAATCGGAGGAAGGAGGTGGGGAACGGGGGGGGGGGGGGGGGGGGCTCCAGGGCCGCCCCGCCCCCCCTTGCCCCCCCCGCTCCGCCCCTCAGTCGCACCTTTCCCGCGCAGCCTCGAGGAATGGCGCGAAGTTGGAGCGCCGGCGCGAAAAGCGCTGGGGGCGTGGTTAGCGGTGGCCACACCCCTCCCCCCCAAGCGGAGCGACGCAGGGAATTAAAGGAGAACGAACCTTTTTTATTATGTGGTTTTTTGTGGGTTTTTTTTTTGGGGGGGGGGGGTTGGGAAGGACGCGCCTAGTGAGCGCATCCCCCCTCCCCCTTCCTCCAACTGGGGAAGTGGGGTGAGAGGGGTCTCAGAGGGGGTCCTATGGGCTCCCAGTATGAACTCAAATCTCCCAGTATGAAGTTGGGGGTCCCAGTATGAGACTGAGGGGGGTCCTCCTGAAATGCTGAGAGTCCTGTGGGATTGGGGGGGGGGTGCCCCGGTGATGAGGGCAGGGGGCAAAGGACCCACTAGGAAACTGGGGGGGATGGTCTCAGAGGGGGTCCTATAGGCTCCCAGCATGAAGTCAGCGCTCCCAGTATGAGGCTAGGGTCCCAGTATGAGACTGGGGGTGGGAAGGGGGGGTCCCTACTTCCCGGCAATGAGGGGATTGCGGAGGACGACGATGACGGAGTCTCCGCGGAGGAACATTTTGGAGATGTAGCGGTCTTTGTTCACCGGTTTGGATTTCTTTTTCCCTTTGCCGCTCTTCGGGACCTCCGTCCACATCTCCTTCACGTTCTCCAGCACCATGTTGCAGTGCCTGGGGGGGGGGGGGGAAATTATTGGGGGGTGTTAGGAGGGGGTTTAATGGGGTTCTGGGGTATGGGGGCAGTGGGGGTGGGAAGTGAGGGGGTTGGGGGGTGACAATAGAGGTGGCAACCAAGTGACGATGGAGATGTGATGACGGAAGTGCCACCTGAGTGACAACAGAGACATCTCCGAGGTGATGATGGAGATGCCACCCAAGTGATAACAGAGATGTCCCCCAGGTGACAGTGGAGATGTGACAATATAAGTGCCACCCAAGTGATGATGGACATGATGTGATGATGGAGATGTCCTCCAAGTGACAGCGGAAATGTCCCCCAGGGGATGATGGAAGCGCCACCCAAGTGACCATGGAGATGTGACGATGGAAGTGTCACCTGGGTCACAACGGTGATGGCGCCCAAGTGATAACAGAGATGCCCTCCAGGTGACAGTGGAGATGCCACCCAAGTGATAATGGACATGTGATGATGGAGATGTCCCCATGTCACAATGGAGATGCCACCCAAGTGATAATGGAGGTCTCCCCTTGGGTGACAACGGAGATGTCCCTCTGGGGACCCCGGAAGTGCCCCCTCCCCCCCCCTGACCTGTCGAAGGCCTTGACACGGCCCAGCAGCTTCTTGTTGTTGCGGCAGTTGATGAGCACCTGCGTGTTGTTCTTCACCGACTGCGTCAGCACGGACAGCGGCCCCGTGTTGAACTCCTCCTCCTCGCGCTTCTGCAGCTCCTCCGGCGTCATCTCGCTCTTGGGTTTGTTCAGGAGGCTCCTGGGGGGGGAAGGGGGCAATGGGGTACATGGTCCAGGGGCTGGGTGCACCCCATGGGGGTCCTTGCTGTCCCCATGTCCCTATATTCCCATATCTCAGTGACTCCTTATTCCCATACCCCAATATCTCCGTGACCCAGTGTCCCTATATCCCAGTGACACCATAATCCCAGTGTCTCCATATCCCAGTGACTTTATATTCCCACTCCCAATGCCTCTGTGACCTAGTGACCCCATATTCCCGGTGTCCCCATATCTCCAAGTTCCAGTGCTTTCACGTCCCAGTGACCCCATATTCAAACCTCCCAGTGTTCCCAAATCCCAGTGCCCCATATTCCCATGCCACAATGTCTCCAGCATCCCAGCTCCCCAGTATCCCAGTTCTGCAGCACCCCAGTATCCCATTCATCCATTCCTCCAGTATCCCAGCACCTCAGCCCTTCAGCACTGCAGTCCTCCAGCATATCAGTACCCCAATATCCCAGTCCTCCAACATCCCAGCACCTCAATATCCCAATCCTCCAGCACCCCAGTATCCCAGTCCTCCAGCACACCAGTACCCCAATATCCCAGTCCTCCAACATTCCAGTATCCCAGTACCATAACATCCCAGTCCTCCAACATCCCAGTATCTCATCACTCCAATATCCCAGTCCTCCAGCACCCCAGTATCCCACTACCCCAATATCCCAGTCCTCCAACACACCAGTACCCCAATATCCCAGTCCCCTAGCATCCCAGCACCCCAACATCCCAGTCCTGCAGTCCCCAGCTCCGCAGTACCTCAGTACCCCAACATCCCAGTCCTCCGGTCCCTCAGTTTCCCCGCCCCCCCCACCCCGATCCTCCCTCACATGGCTGCTCCGCTCCTCTCCACTCCACCGCAGCTCCTCCGCTCCCACGCGCGCCTCCTCCTTTTCACTTCCACTTCCGGGTTAAGCCTAACGCTCGAGGTTCACTACTTCCGGTTCACGGCGCGGGAAGGATTGGTGGGAAAGGTGATCGGCGCATGCGCGGGGAAGAGTTATGGGCGTGGCCTACAGGGAGAAGGGGGCGTGGCATGGGGGAGGCCACGGAGGCAGAGTTGGGGGGGCGGGGAGGAGAGGGAGTGGAAGCGGATATTGTGGGGTGGAAATGGCCGGGGATGGGGGGAACTGCTCCAGGGGGGTGGGAAGGGGCGCGGAAATGGGCGAGGGGGATGGAAGTGATCATAGGAGGTGGGAACCGCCATGGGGCGGGGGTGAGGAAATGGTCAGTGGGGGGGAGCAGTGACGGGGGAGGGGGTTGATGTGAGGGGCGTGGCCTTGGGCGTAGAGGGCGGGGATAAGCGTCAAAGGGGCGTGGTCTCGTAAAAGACTGGGGAAGTGGGCGTGGTTACGGGTGGAGGCGTGGCCATGGAGGGAAGCTGGAAGGTTGCATTGGCTGGAGGCCAGGGGCGTGTCAAGGGGGAGTGGGCGGGGTCAAGACGGAGGTAGGGTCTCATTGGCTAGAGGCCAGGAGGGGGGCGTGGGGTTGGGGGTCATAGTGGGGCTGGGGTCGTATTGGCTGGAAGCCGAAGAGGCGTGGCCATGGCGTTTAGCTGGGAGTTCATTGGCTAGAAATCTGGGAGGCGTGGCCAAGACACGGGATTGGAGACTCATTGGCTAGAGGCTTGGAAGGGGGAGTGCTTAAGGGGCGTGGCCAAGGAGTGGGACTGGGGGTTCATTGGCTGAAGGCCAGGAAGGAAGCTTGACCGAAGATCATGGCCAAGCGTGGGGCTGGTGGCTCATTGGCTGGGAGCCCGAGGGGCGTGGCCAAAGGGGTTTTGGGTGGGGGCGGGCTGGGGTCTTACTGGCTGGAAGCCGAGGGGGCGCGGCCATGGCGTTGAGCTGGGGACTCATTGGCTGGAAGCCAGGAGGGGGGCGGTGACCAAGTCGTGGGTTTGGGCTTTCATTGGCTGGAGGCCAGGAAGGAAGGGGGGGGTGGGGCGTAACCAAGGGGTGTGGCCAAGACGCGGAGCTGGGGGCTCATTGGCTGGAAGCCAGAAATGGGGGCGTGGTCAAAGGGGCGTGGTCAAAGGCGCGGAGCTGGGGGCTCATTGGCTGGAGGCCAGGAACGGGGGGGCGTGACAAGTGGGCGTGGTCTAAGGTCGATATGGGGCGTGGTTTGAGGAAGGGGGCGTGGCCGGGGAGGGGGCTCGGCGCGGTGGGTGCGGGCGCGCAGAGGGCGGTGGTGGCGGCGGCCATGGACGGGCGACCCGGGCCGAGGTACGGGGGGGTCCAGGGTGGGCGCCCGTGGGCAACCGGGACCCGGGGGTGGGGTCCTAGGACCTGGAGGGTCGTGCGGCGACGGGGATGAGCGGGATCCGATCCCATATGCGGGTCTGGGGGGGGAGGTTCCGGTGTAGGATAGGGTGGGTGGGAGTCCCGGGGCAGTGGGGAGGGGGTCCCGGGGCAGTGGGAGGGGGTCCCTGGGCAGTGGGAGGGGGTCTTGAGGTCCAGGGAATGTCCTGGGGTTAAAAGGGGGAGGGGTGGGTGCCCAGAATCCGGAGCCCTATGGAGGGGAAATTGAATCCCCGAGGAGTTCTCGTGGGCTCGGGGATTTATGGGGGGTGGGCGACCGGGGATCGGGGGGAAAGGGTGCGGTCGGTTCCCACCCCCCTCTCCCTGGGGGGGGAGGGGTCCGGAGGTAATGTCGTGGGTCAAAGAGGGGGATCCGCCCCCCTGGGGTTGGTGGGTACACAGCGATTAACCCTCTCCCTCCTCCCCCCCCCCCCGCTTTGGAATCGCCAGACCCCCACCGGTTTAATTTGGGGAACCCCTCGGGACCCCTCAGCGGTCTCTCCCCCCTCGGATCAGGGGGGGTTGTGTTCCTCTTGGGGGTGCTGGGTGCAGGGGGAGAGCCGTCAGGATCTGACCCATGGGTGGGGTCTTAAAGTGAGGGGGGAGGGGGGGGGGGACAGAGCCGGGAGGAGTCGTGGGGTGAAAATGGGTGTGTGTCCCTTTAAATGTGGCCTCGGGTGTGAAGGGGGGGACGGGACACGAGTGTGGGACGTCTTGATGAGTGTGCAAAGAGCTTGGCGGGGTGGGGGGAGGGGTGTGTGTGAGCTGGGCGTGTCCTTGTGCAAGATGCACGTGTTGTCGTGCAAGAGCTCTGGGCGTCGTGGTGTATCCTGGCGTGAGGTCCTTGTGCGAGAGTTGCATCCTGATGGGTCCTCGTGCAAGACACGTGCATCCCAGTGTGTCCTTGCATGGGATCTGGGTGTCCCGGTGCATCCTTGTGCAACCTTTGGGTGTCCTCGTGTATAATTGTGTGAGCTAGGTTTATCCAGGGGCAGGTTCTGGGTGTCCCAGTGCATCGTTGTGCGAGCCACGTGTGTTCTGGTGCATCCTCGTGTGAGATGGGTGCACCCTCGTGCGCTGTGGCGTGAGCTCTGTGTGCTCTCACGTGAGCCATGTGTATTCTGGTGCATCTTGCTGTGGGCTCTGGTTGTCGTGGTGTGCCCTCGTGCGACACGGTGTGTCGCCACGTGAGCTCTGGGTGTCCTCGTGTGTACGGGTGTGAGTTGGTTTCACTCTGGCGCGTCCTCTGGGTGTCACGGTGCATCCTTGTGAGAGCTGCTCGGCTCCTCGTGCACAGTGGTGTGAGCTGTGGGCATCTGGGTGTGTCTTCATTTGTGGTTGGGCGCATCCTCGTGAATGCCCCCCCCACGTCCTCGTGCAAACCGCGAGCCCGGTTGTGCTGTAAAGCGGCGCACAAGCATCCACGTGCAAGCCAGGGGGGCTCCCTCGTGCAAGCCAGGCACTTTCTTGTGCAAAACCTCAAGCTTTAGTGCAAATCGGTTGTGCCCTCGTGCAGGGTGTGCAGCCACCAGCCCCACTTGTACGCTCCGCGTGTCCTGCTGCACCCACACTCACCATCCTCGTGCGCTCCTCGTGCAATTAGCATCAATCCGCGCACATTTGCATAGCCCCACCCCCCATCCCACACTCACTCCCCCCCCCCCCCCCTCCAACCCTCCACCCCCCCCTCCCGGTCCCGTCCCCGTGCGAGGGCCCCCGGGCTCAGCGCCAGGGACAGGAACAGCGCGTCCCGCACGTAGCGCCGCACACGCACCGCCGCTCGCACGCGCACCAACAGACGGACTCTGTGCTCACACCCACCCTGCGCGCCCGAGGGCACGCTTGCACGCTCGTGTGCACCCCCCCCCCAAGCCTCACGTGGACCCCCTCCTTGCACACGCACGCCTGTTTCGGCTTGCTTGCACGCCCTGTGGGCTTTGCACACCCGGTGTCACACATAGTCACACACTCATGCATGCTGGCACGCTCGTGTGCACACACGTGTGCACACCCACAGCCCTTCTCTCCCCCCCTTCTGTTCCCACGTGCTGTGCACACCCACACGCACTATTGTGCAAACCCTTCACACACCCGTTTGTGCAGACACATGGATCTCAGCGTGCTTGCACACCTGCCCCTGTGTGCTTGCACGCGCGTGTGCTCCAACTCAGTGTGCAAACAGAGGCACATTGGGGCGTGCTTGCACACTCGCGCCTCCCCGCACCCCTTTACACAACCGCGTGCTCCCACATGTTGTGCACGTGGGCATGGGATCGTGCACTCTCACACACTCGTGCACACCCATCTGCACCCAGCCCCACCAGTCCCAATCCCATAGCCCCCACCCGACCCCATTAACCACCCCAGCCCCACCAGTCCCAACCCCATAGCCCCCACCTGACCCTATTAACCACCCCAGCCCCACCAGTCCCAACCCCGTAGCCCCCAGCTGATCCCATTGGTGATCCCAGTCCCTCCAGTTCCAACCATATAGCCCCAACCCCACTGACCATCCCAGTCCTACCAATCCTAATCCCATAGCCCCCACCTGACCCCATTAACCACCCCAGCCCCACCAGTCCCAATCCCATAGCCCCCACCCGACCCCACCGACCACTCCAGCCCCACCAGTCCCACCCCCATAGCCCCCACCCGACCCCATTAACCACCCCAGCCCCACCAGTCCCAACCCCATAGCCCCCACCTGACCCTATTAACCACCCCAGCCCCACCAGTCCCAACCCCGTAGCCCCCAGCTGATCCCATTGGTGATCCCAGTCCCTCCAGTTCCAACCCTATAGCCCCAACCCCACTGACCATCCCAGTCCTACCAATCCTAATCCCATAGCCCCCACCTGACCCCATTAACCACCCCAGCCCCACCAGTCCCAATCCCATAGCCCCCACCCAACCCCACTGACCACCCCAGCCCCACTAGTCCCAACCCCATAGCCCCCAAACGACCCCATTAACCGTCCCAGCCCCACTAGTCCCCAACCCTATAGCCCCAACCCCACTGACCATCCCAGTCCTACCAATTCTGACCCCATAGCCCCCACCCGACCCCACCAACCACCCCAGCCCCACCAGTCCCAACCCCATAGCCCCCACCCAACCCCACCAACCATCCCAGTCCCACCAGTCCCAACCCCATAGCCCCCACCCAACCTCACCAACCATCCCAGCCCCACCAACCCCACCAACCATCCCACTCATAGGTTCATAGGTTCATTAGGTTGGAAAGGACCTACGAGATCATCTAGTCCAAACCATCCCAGTCCCACCCAACCCCACTGACCATCCTAGCCCCACCAGTCCCACCAGTCCTGACTATGTAGCCCCCACCCGACCCCATTGTCCATCCCAGTCCAACCAGTCCCGATCCCATAGCCCCCACCCGACCCCGTTGTCCATCCCAGTCCAACCAGTCCCGATCCCATAGCCCCCATCCAACCCCATTGTCCATCCCAGTCCAACCAGTCCCGATCCCATAGCCCCCACCTGACCCCATTGTCCATCCCAGTCCAACCAGTCCCGATCCCATAGCCCCCACCTGACCCCATTGTCCATCCCAGTCCAACCAGTCCCAATCCCATAGCCCCCATCCGACCCCATTGTCCATCCCAGTCCAACCAGTCCCGATCCCATAGCCCCCACCCGACCCCGTTGTCCATCCCAGTCCAACCAGTCCCGATCCCATAGCTCCCATCCAACCCCATTGTCCATCCCAGTCCAACCAGTCCCGATCCCATAGCCCCCACCCGACCCCATTGTCCATCCCAGTCCAACCAGTCCCGATCCCATAGCCCCCACCCGACCCCATTGTCCATCCCAGTCCAATCAGTCCCGATCCCATAGCCCCCACCCGACCCCATTGTCCATCCCAGTCCAACCAGTCCCAATCCCATAGCCCCCACCCGACCCTGTTGTCCATCCCAGTCCAACCAGTCCCGATCCCATAGCCCCCACCCGACCCCATTGTCCATCCCAGTCCAACCAGTCCCAATCCCATAGCCCCCACCCGACCCTGTTGTCCATCCCAGTCCAACCAGTCCCGATCCCATAGCCCCCACCCGACCCCATTGTCCATCCCAGTCCAACCAGTCCCGATCCCATAGCCCCCACCTGACCCCATTGTCCATCCCAGTCCAACCAGTCCCAATCCCATAGCCCCCACCCGACCCCATTGTCCATCCCAGTCCAACCAGTCCCAATCCCATAGCCCCCATCCGACCCCATTGTCCATCCCAGTCCAACCAGTCCCAATCCCATAGCCCCCACCTGACCCCATTAACCACCCCAGCCCCACCAGTCCCAACCCCATAGCCCTCACCCGACCCCACCGACCATCCCAGTCCCACCAGTCCCGACCCCGTTGCTCCAGGTCGACGCCGGAGCTGCGGAAGGAGCGCTCCCGGGACGCGGCACGGTGTCGGCGCAGCCGGGAGACGGAGGTGTTCTATCAGCTGGCACACACGCTGCCCTTCGCCCGCGGCGTCAGCGCTCACCTGGACAAGGCGTCCATCATGCGCCTCACCATCAGCTACCTGCGCGTGCACCGCCTGCTGGCCGCCGGTGCGAGCCCAGCGCTGACCCCAAAGCGGATCTGTGGGGTCTCGTAGGGTCTATGGGGTCGTTAGAGTCAGTGGAGGGTCTGTGGGGTCAGTGGGGACAGTAGGGTCAATGGAGGGTCTGTGAGGTCAATGGGATCAGTAGGGTCAGTGGAGGATCTCTGGGGTCAATGGAGGGTCTGTGGGGTCAGTGGGGTCAGTAGGGTCAGTGGAGGGTCTTTGGGGTCAATGGGATCAGTAGGGTCAATGGAGAGTCTGTGGGGTCAATGGGATCGGTAGGGTCAGTGGAGGGTCTGTGGGGTCGATGGGATCAGTAGGGTCAGTGGAGGATCTCTGGGGTCAATGGAGGGTCTGTGGGGTCAGTAGGGTCAGTAGGGTCAGTGGAGGGTCTTTGGGGTCAATGGGATCAGTAGGGTCAATGGAGAGTCTGTGGGGTCAATGGGATCGGTAGGGCCAGTGGAGGGTCTGTGGGGTCGATGGGGTCAGTAGGGTCAGTGGAGGATCTCTGGGGTCAATGGAGGGTCTGTGGGGTCAATAGGATCAGTAGGGGTCAATGGAGAGTCTGTGGGGTCAATGGGATCAGTAGGGTCAATGGAGGGTCTGTGGGGTCGATGAGGTCTGTAGGGTCGGTGGAGGGTCTGTGGGGTCAGTGGGGACAGTAGGGTCAATGGAGGGTCTGTGGGATCAGTAGGGTCAGTGGAGGGTCTGTGGGGTCAGTGGAGGATCTCTGGGGTCAATGGAGAGTCTGTGGGGTCAATGGGATCAGTAGGGTCAATGGAGAGTCTGTGAGGTCAATGGGATCAGTAGGGTCAGTGGAGGATCTCTGGGGTCAATGGAGGGTGTGTGGGGTCAATGGGATCAGTAGGGTCAGTGGAGGGTCTGTGGGGTCAGTGGAGGGTCTGTGGGGTCAATGGGATCAGTAGGGTCAATGGAGGGTCTGTGGGGTCAGTGGGGACAATGGAGGGTCTCTGGGGTCAATGAAGAGTCTGTAGGGTCAATGGAGAGTCTGTAGGGTCAATGGAGGGTCTGTGGGGTCAATGGGATCCATGTCCCCCCCTCCCTCTTAAAGGCACATGGGCAGCAGCGGCAGAGGAGGTGGACGTGTGCTACGCGCGGGGCGCTGAGCGGATTCCTGATGGTGCTCAGCGACGGTGGTGACATGATCTTCCTCTCTGAGAACGTCAGCCGCCTGCTTGGGCTCGGCCAGGTGCGCGTGCAAAGGCCCTCGTGCAAGGAGGGAGGCGTGCAAAGGGACCTCGTGCAAAGAGGGAGGCGTGTGAGGGGCTTCGTGCAAGGGGAGGGGTGTGCAAAGGGAGGGGGAAAGCGTTCTCAGGTGAAGGAGTCTTCCTGCAAGGGGTCCTCGTGCAAAGGGACACTGTGTAAAGGAGCCTTGTGCAAGGGGTGCTCATGCAAAGGGCTCCTCGTGCAAAGGGTTCGTGTGAACAAAATCCTTGTGCAAGAGGTCCCCGTGGAAAGTGCTCGTCGAGCCAGGGGGCTGCTCATGCAAGAGGTACGTGTGCAAATGCGCCCTCGTGCAAAGGACACTCACGCAAGAGATCATAATGGAAATGGCAATAGTGCAAAGGACAGTCGTGCAATGGGTTTCTTGTGCAAAGGAAACTTGTGAAAGAGGTCCTCGTGCAAGGGCTCTCACACTGCTGCCCCTCCCCCCCCCCCCCCCGCAGCTGGAGCTGATCGGTCACAGCGTCTTCGACTTCGTGCACCCGTGCGATCACGAGGAGCTGCACGACGCCCTCAGCCCCCGCCACGGTGCGTGTGCCCCCCCCCCCCCCCACGTCCCCTTCCCCCACCTCTTCGACCCCTCCCCTCCACATCCTCCCACCCCAAAGAATCCATCACCCCTCCCAACCCACCCTGGTATCCCCCTCTATGTGTCCACCCCCCCCCCCCCCCCCCGGTGACTCCCCCTCCCCCCGTGTGCCCCTCCCCCCCCACGCAGTGGGTGCGCGGCGGAGGGGGGAGCGCTCGGGGCGCAGTTTTTCCCTTCGGATGAAGAGCACTTTGAGCGGAAGGGGGCGCTGCCTCAACCTCAAAGCCGCGGCCTGGAAGGTGTGAGCGGGGGGCGGGGCTACGGGTGGGGGCGGGGCTATGACGAGGGCGGGGACGCGGTTGGGGCGTGGCTATAGTGGGGGCGTGGCCATGAACGGTGCCTGTGCCGATTGGTAGGGGCGTGGTAAAGACTTGGGGGCGGGATTAGGGATGGGGGCGTGGCTATGATGGGGCGTGGCCATGGACGTTGTGCCATGGGGTGTGGGTGTGGCTATGATGTGGGCGTGGCTGTGGGTGGTTCCGCGCTAAGGGGCGGGGCCGGGACAGTGATTGGGGCGTGGCTATAGTCGGGGCGTGGCCATGGGCGGTGGCTGTGCCGATTGGTAGGGGCGTGGCTATGGGGGGCCGTGGTAATAACAGGGGCGTGGCCACGACTGGGGGCGTGGTCGTGGGCGGTTTGCTAATGGATGGGGTGCGGGACTAGAGGGTGGGGGCGTAGCCACGACCGGTTTTGTGCTATGGGGCAGGGGCGGGGCTACATTTTGAGGCGTGGCTATGATGGGGGCGTGGTCATGGGAGCTGTGTGTGCTATGGGGCTGGGCTATGAATGGGGATGTGGCCATGTGCGGTGGCTGTGCTATGGGGTGGGGGCGTGGCCATGTGCGGTGGCTATGGGGCGTAGCAAGGGGAGGGCCTATGCGGAGATATGTAAAAGGAGGCGGGGCTATGGGCAGGGG
Organism: Cyrtonyx montezumae; assembly: GCF_038088225.1. NCBI lineage: Eukaryota > Metazoa > Chordata > Aves > Galliformes > Odontophoridae > Cyrtonyx > Cyrtonyx montezumae. The sequence goes on along the minus strand of NW_027071923.1, from coordinate 19,483 downwards.
CGTGGTCATGGGGTGGAGGCGTGGCTGTTGAAAAGGGCCGGGGCTATTCTAGGAGTAGGGCTGTGGGCGGGGCTACTGGGCCGGGGGTGGGGCTATGCACCGTGGGTAAGGCCATGGTGGGGCTATGGGGTGCGGGGTGTGGCTTTGGGCGGGGGTTGTGGCTATGGGGCGTGGGTGGGTCTATGAGAAGGGGGAGCTCTGGGGCGGGCGGCTTGTGGTTATGGGGTTTTGGGCTTGCAGTTCATGGTTGTGGGGGCGTGCTCTTTTATCGGACAGGGGGCATGAGGTTGTGGGTTTCTGGGCGGCGGTTCTGGGGGAGCAACCCTGGTGGGTCGGGACCCCACAGGTGCTGCACTGCGCGGGCCACCTGCGCTCGTACAGCGCCGGGGGAGGCGCGGCGCTGCGGTGCCTGGTGCTGATCTGTGAACCCATCGCTCACCCCGCCGCCATCGACGCTCCCCTCGGATCCGGAGCGGTGCTCAGCCGCCACTCCATGGACATGAAGTTCACCTACTGCGACGAGCGGTGCGGCCGCCGTCCTCCCCCACAACCCCGTGACCCCCATAGACCACCCCCATAGACCACCCCCACAACCCCATGACCCCCCCCCCCACTCCATACAACCTCCTGTAGAAACCTTCAGGAAACCCTCCCTCCTCTTCTCCCCCCCCCCCCATGGGACCCTGCCCGTAGTCCCTCCCTTATAGACCCCCCCCCCCAATAGACCCCCTCTTATTGACCTCCCTCTTATAGACACCCCACAGACACTCTGGGAGCCTCCCTCCAGGACCCCCCCTTAGAGCCTCCCCAACTGGCTCCCCCAATAGAGCCCCCTCAAGGATCCCCCTACAGGACCCCCCCATAGAACCCTCCATAGCCTCCCCCATTGAATTCCCAATAGACCCCCCCTCAAGACCCCACAGGAGCCCCCCCATAGCCTCCCTCCAGCACCCCAATAACCTCCCCCCAGGACCCCATAGACCTCCTCTACACCTCATAGGCCCCCTCCAAACCCCCCCAGTACCCCATATCCCCCCCCACACACCCCATAGACCTCCCCAGACCCACTCTGCACCCCATAACCCTCCCTCAGAACCCCATAGGACCCCCCTCAGATTCCCCCAGCACTTCATATTCCTTCCCCCACAGTACCTCATAGCCCCCCCCCGACCCCATAGCCCCCCCTGGCTGATGGGGTGTGGGGGGGTCTCTGCAGGATTGGGGAGGTGGCGGGGTACGCCCCCGAGGAGCTGCTGGGCTGTTCCCTCTATGAGTACGTCCACGCACTCGACTCGGACACTCTGAGCAGGAGCGTGCACACCCGTGAGTGACCCCCCCCCCCCAGGACTCCTCCCCCAACCCCAAAAGTCCCATCAGAACCCCCAGAATCCCCACGGGAGCCCCCAAATTCCCCCCCCCATATCCCTTACTATGTCACTCCAATTCCCCCCCCCTCATTGGAACCCCCCCCCCACCCATGACCCCACAAAACCCCTCCACTCCCCAAAATGCCCCTCTACCCCATTATCCCCTCCATCAGCCTCCCCAACACCCCAATACCCCCCACACCCCCGTAATGTACCCCAAAATCTCCTTACAATGTCACCTTCATGTGCCCCCCTCCCCACGTACCCCCCCCAAGAGCTGAACAAGAGGAGTCACTACCAATTCCTGATCCATGGCCCCCCCAGGATAACCCAATACCCCCCCACCCCACCCATAGTGTACCCCAAAACTCCCCACAGTGTCACTCCCCCTCTCACCCCATGCAAGAGAAGCCACTACCACTTCAAGACCCACCCCCCAACCCCCCCATCCCAGGACCTCTTGGTTCCCCCCCCAAAATCCCCCAATTCCCCATAGGGGTCCCCCACACAATGTCCCCCCACATGTATGCCTCCTCCCCCCCCCCCCTCAAATGCTGATCAAGAGTAGCCACTACCACTCCCTGACCTATATTCCCCCCCCAGGATCCCCCCAACCCCCCAAAATCCACATGGGGTTACCCCAACTCCTCCCAAATGTCACCCCCCCCCATCTGTCCCGTCCCCCCCCCCCGCAGTGCTGAGCAAGGGCCAGGCGGTGACGAGCCACTACCGCTTCCTGGCCAAGCGGGGGGGGTTCCTGTGGGCGCAGACCCAGGCCACCGTCATCGCCAACAGCCGCAGCGCACAACCGGAGGGCATCGTCTGCCTGCACTTTGTCCTCAGGTCTTTGGGGGGGGGACGGGGAAGGGGGGACCTGATGGGGGTGTAGTACCCCCATTCCCAGCGCCTGGGGGTGTATAGGACCCCATACCCACATCTGTACCCCATTCCCAGTGCCTGTTGGGGTGTAGGACCCTGTTCCTACACCTGTACCCCATTCCCAGTGCCTCTTGGGGTGTAGGACCCTGTTCCTACACCTGTACCCCATTCCCAGTGCCTGTTGGGGTGTAGGACCCCATACTTACACCTGTACCCCATTCCCAGTGCCTGTTGGGATGTAGGACCCCATACTTACACCTGTACCCCATTCCCAGTGCCTCTTGGGGTGTAGTACACTGTTCCTACACCTGTACCCCATTCCCAGTGCCTCTTGGGGTGTAGGACCCTGTTCCTACACCTGTACCCCATTCCCAGTGCCTCTTGGGGTGTAGGACCCCATACTTACACCTGTACCCCATTCCCAGTGCCTCTTGGGGTGTAGTACACTGTTCCTACACCTGTACCCCATTCCCAGTGCCTCTTGGGGTGTAGTACACTGTTCCTACACCTGTACCCCATTCCCAGTGCCTCTTGGGGTGTAGGACCCTGTTCCTACACCTGTACCCCATTCCCAGTGCCTGTTGGGGTGTAGGACCCCATACTTACACCTGTACCCCATTCCCAGTGCCTGTTGGGATGTAGGACCCCATACTTACACCTGTACCCCATTCCCAGTGCCTCTTGGGGTGTAGTACACTGTTCCTACACCTGTACCCCATTCCCAGTGCCTCTTGGGGTGTAGGACCCTGTTCCTACACCTGTACCCCATTCCCTGTTGGGGTGTACCCCATAACCCACATCTGTTGGAGGGTAATGTCCCATACCCTCACCTGTACCCCATTCCTTTCTGGGGTCTTCCCTTACACCCCCTTCCTTTTCGCAGTACCCCTCCCCCGTCCCCCATACCCCATTCACTTTGGGGTCTCTTACCCCCCCCACACACCCTCCCTTCCCGTTTTGGGGTACCTTAACCCCATACTCCCTGTACTCCATTCCATTTTTGGGGTACTCTAACCTTACCCCCCCCCCCCCCCCCAACTTATTTCAGCCGCGTGGAGCAGCGGGGGGTGGTGCTGTCCCTGGAACAAACCCAACGGCGTGGGGTGGGGGAGGGGCGCCGCCTGCCCCCCCCCCAGCTCCGGCCCTGAGCCTGATGCACCCCCCCACGACGCCGTCCTAAACCTCAGCCTCGGTGGGATACTGGGGCTGGGGGGGGGGGGGTAATGAGGGGGCATGGGGTGGAATTTTGGGGTTCTGGGGGGGTCTTTGGGGGTGGGGGAGTTCCCTGTGGTTCTGGAGGGGTTCCGGGGGGGTCCATATGATGCTGGGGGAGTCTTTGGGGGTTTTAGGGGTGGGTCCTTATGGTTCTGGAGGGGGTCTATTTGGTCCTGGGGGTGTCCCTGTGATGTTGGGGGGGGTCCCTATCACTCTGGGGGGATCTTGTATTTTGAGGTTTTTTGGGGGGTGGTTCTATGCGAGGTAGCCATTTGGTTCTGGGGGGGCTCTTTTGGGGTTTTAAGGGAGAAGTCCCTATGGTTCTGGAGGAGGTTCTTTTGGGGGCTTTAGGGGGGGCCTCTTTGATTCTGGGGTGGGGGGGCGGAGTGATCTTTGGTTCTAGGGTGGAAGGAAGGGGAGGTCCCTTTGGTTCTGGGGGGGCTCTCTTGGGGTAATCCCTTTGTATTGGGGGTTCTGTAGGGTTCTGCGGGGTGGGGGCTCTACTCACCCACCCCCCAACCTACTCCCCCCCCCCCCCCCCCGTGTTTCCAGGCGTGGGGGTCCCGCGGCTGTTGGCATTCGTGCGTCCGGCCCACGTCCCCGAGGCTGTGCTGCAGAGGGACCCGCGCCGCTTCTGCTCCCCGGAGCTCGCCCGTCTGCTCGCCCCCATCTTTGACCCCCCCCCCCAGGAGAACACCCCCACCCCGACCCCTCACCCCACCCCGACCCCGGCCCGCCGCCGCTCCAGAAGCCCCTCCCCCGTCAGTGGGAGTGTAGGAGCTTAAGGGAGGGGGGAGTTGGGGGTGGTTATAGGGAAGGGGGGGTTCCTCAAAAAATGAGATGGAGGAGGGGGGATTTGGGGGCGGTCTTGGTTGGAAGGGGGCAATGAGGGTGGTCTTATTTGTGAGGCTTTGTTTGGGGGGTGGAGCCTCCAAAAATGAGAGGTGTTGGGGGAGGGAAGGGGGATTTTGGGGGGGGGGGTGTCTTGGTTTGGGGGGTCAGTGGGGGAGGTCTTATTTGTGAGGTGTTTTTTTGAGGGGGGATCTTCAGAAATGAGGGGGTTGGAGCGGGAAGGGTGGTTTTAGTGGAGGAGGGGGCACGGGGGGGGGATGGGGTCAGGGTACTCAAAGATTAGGGGTGATAGATTCGAGGAGTGCTGGGGTATTCATTAATTATTTGCACCCGCCCCCCCTCATTCCTCTGCCCCCCGGGGACGAGCTGCTTTTCGAGGTGCAGAAGCTCTTTGCTGGGAGCCCCGAGCCCAGCACAGCCCTGCAGGTATTTGGGGGGTCAGTGTGGGGGGAGGAAGACAGCAAGACTCCCCCACCACCTCCCCCGAGTCATAGTGACCCCCCCCCACCATGCAGGCCGCCCCTCTGGACCTGGCCATGCTGGCCCCATACATCCCAATGGACGGTGACTTCCAACTGGGTGGAGCTGAAGCACCGAGGGGGCGTGGCCAGCGCCCCGTCGGCCCCGCCCCGTCGGCCCCGCCCCCTCGCCCACGGCGCGGAGTTTCCCCGGACGTGGCCCCGCCCCCCTCCGGCCTGGCCCCGCCCTCCGCGCTGGGGGAGTGACCCCGCCCTGGGGCGTGGCCATGCCCCTCCGTCACGCACGTCAGCCCGGAAAAGGTGGGTGGGAGTAAGGAATGTGGGCGGGGCTAATGTGGGTATGACCAATGGGGATGGAGGGGGTGGGGTTTTTAGGTGAGGGCTATTTAAATGCGTGGTCATTTGTGGGGGGCTAGAAAGGGGGCGTGGCCATTCAGATTCGTGGGGCTCAGGGGGCGTGGCTATACGGAATGTAAGCGTGGTTTAAAACAGGGGCGTGGTCATAAAAGGGGGGCGTGGTTAATCTAAATTATGCTGTTGGGGAGTGGGTGAGGGCCATGGAAGTGGGCGTGGCCAGAGTCTAATCAACAAGAGTGGGTTCTGAATGAGGGCGTGGCTTGTTCGGAGGGGGCGTGGCCTAAAAGACAAAGGGGCGTGGTCTCATCTGACATCACTTTTTAGGGCGCGGGAACCTGGAGCGGAGGATCCGGGGGGCCCCTTTGAAGAGAGCGGAGCTGGGACCCCCACCTGGTGCCCCCCCCTGGGGCTGGTATGGGGACAGGATACGGGGGGGACCCACGGATGGTGGGGTAGGGGATGCGGAGGTGTGGGGAGAGTGGGACATGGGGACATGGGGGGGACATGAGTAGTTGGGTAGAGATAGTAGTTGGGTAGAGATAGTGATAGTAGTTGGGTAGAGATAGTGATTAGTAGTTGGGTAGAGATAGTGATAGAGAGGAGGATGGTTGGAGATGATCTTTTAGGTCCTTTCCAACCTTATGAACTTATGAACTTATGAACTTATGAGGATATGGGGGGATACTGTGGGGGACATTGGGGAACACCAAGACATCGGGGGGCATGGTGGGGAGGGGGGCACATTGACACATAGAAGGACACTGTGTCCTGATGTTCCCCCCCACTGCGTTGTCCCCATGTGTCCTCTTGTCTCTGTGCCCCCACCCCCCTTTGTGTGTGTGCGTCCCCTCCCCCACCTCAGGGGCTGTTGCTGAGCAGGGACGACCCCCCAGGACTGAGCCCCCACCTGGGACCGGAGCAGCCCCTCGGTGAGGTCAGGAGGGAGGGGAGAGACACCAACATTTAATGGGGGGAACCCCAAAACTAGATGAGGGGTTTTGTGGTTGGGAGGGAATCCTAAAATTTGAGGGGGAGGTCTTTGTTGGAGATGGGAGGATGAAAATTTGAGGGGGAGGGATCCCAAAGATTGGTGGGGGGGGGGGAACTCCAATGGGGATGCTGAAATCCAGAGCGGGGGCCAACAATAGGGGTGGAAGTCCCCAAATTTGGAAGGAGATCGGTGGGGACAGAACCAAAATTGGGAGGGGTCCCCAAGTGAGGATTATTTGTTTTCTTGGGGAGGAACACTACCGCCCCCCCCAAAATAATGTTCATTCTTTCCCCATTACAGTGCTGCTGAGTGATGGTATGGCCCTGGGGGGGGTCCCAACATTGGGGCACCCCCGGGGGGGAGAGGAACCCGAAGGGCCCCCCCACAACCCACGTTTGGAGAGGAACTGAGGGTGGGGCCCACATGCCTCCCCCCGCCTCCCTGAAAAGAATAAAACCCCACTGACCCCCAAATTTAATACGGACACCCCCCAAAAAAAGAGAAAACAACAAAAGGGGAAACAGTGGGGGGGGGGGAAAGCCTGGAAAACTGCCTTCCCCCCCCCCCCATCACCAACAGGGGACCCCAAAATAGTGCCCCCCTCAAAACCACATAAATCGTACACCATAAATTTGATGTGGGGGCGGGGACAGCAAATGTGAGCCCCTCCAAACATTGCCCCTCTCAATCTGACCTCCCCCCAAAAAATCTATGCCCCCCCCCATACATTAACCCCTAAAATCGGAGCCCTCCCATACATTAACACCCCTCCAGTTTAACCCCCCCTCCAAATCAGTCGCACCATACATTGCCCCCCCATGCTGACCCCCCCCCCCCCCGAAGTGTGAGCCCCTCATTTTCTACTATTGCCCCCCTCCCCCAGACCCTCACTCTTTGCCCTCCCCCCAATTTTGGGGACCCCCTGCGCACATTCGTACCTCTCCCCCCTCCCCCCCAAAAAGGGAACCCCCACAATACTCATAACCCCCCTCATCATGGGGGGTCCCTGGGGGGGCGGGAATGAACATGCCCCTTTGGGGGGATCCTTGTGCACCCCCCTCCCCCCCTGAACAAAAGATCACCTGGACCACCACCCCTGATTTTTATATGGTCCGTCCTGAGTTGCACGGGAAAGTCCTCGTGCAAGAACCTGGTGCTAAAGCCTCGTGCAAGGCCTGTCCTTGTGCAAGGGCCTGGCGTGAGAGCCATAGTTGTGCAAGAGATGCCCTCATGAAAGGGTCTGGTGCTAGAACTTATCTTGTGCATGGTCCTGGTGCAAAGACACACTTGTGAAGGGCCCACTGTTGTGCAAGAGCCACTCTCGTGCAAGAGATGTCCTTGTGCAAGAACCTGGTGCTAGAGCTCAGTGCAAGAGCTGCCCTTGTGCAAGGACGGCCCTCATGCAAGGGTCTGGTTTGAGAACCACACTTGTGCAAGATATGTCCTTGTGCAAGGGTTTGGTGCTAGAGCTGATCTTGTGCAAAGGCGTGGTGTGAGAGCCACACTCGTGTAGGATTCATTGTACAAGAGTCAGTTTTGTGTAAGAGATGTCCTTGTGCAAGACCCTGGTGCTACAGCCGCGTGCAAGAGCTACCCATGTGCAAGAGCCACCCTCGTGTTGCAGTAGAAGAGCCCGGTGCAAGAGACGTGTGTGCACCATCTGCTAGTGCAAGAATCTTGTGCAAGAATAACCCTTGTGAAGGATCAGCATTGTGCAAGAGCTACCCTCATGTAAGAACTGATCTTATCCAATATATGTCCTGGTGCAAGAGCCACTCTAGTGCAAGAGATGTCCCTGTGCAAGCCCTTCGTGCAAGAGCCACCCTCGTGTAAGAGCCACTCTTGATCAATATACGTCCTTGTGCAAGAGCCAGGTGCAAGAGATGCGCACAAAGGATGGGATCTGCCCCAGTGCAAGAACCTCGTGCAACATCTGTGTGCAAGAGCCATCCTGGTGAAGGATCAGCCCTGTGCAAGATCTGTCCTCGTGCAAGAGCCCCGTGCAGTAGCCGCCCTACTGCGTGAGCAGCACTCACGCAGGAGCTTCTGGAGCACAAGTGCCCCGTGCAGGAGACATCCTCATGTGAGCCCCATCCTCGTGCAAGTGCCTCGTGCAAGAGCCTCCACACGCCAAGGAGCTGCCGTAGTGCAACGACCTAATGCAAGAACTACCCTGGTGTAAGAGCAGACCTCGGATTTTGAGAGCCCCACCCTTGTGTGAACCCAATCTGCGTGCAAGAGCTGCCCCTCGTGCAACAGCCTCATGCCCCTTCTCCTCCCCGCCCCCCACAGCCGCTTCGTGCTGAGCTCTGCTCAGCATCTGCGCCTGAGTTGGGACTGGGGGGGGGGGGGTCACATGATGGCCCCCCCCAGTGCCACACGAGGGCTCTGGTGTAACACGTTGTCCTCTGAGGACCCTGGTGATGTCACACGAGGCCTCCCGTGTAACACCATGACCCTGGTGATGTCGCACACCATCACAGTGTCACACGAGGATGGGGCCCAGAGCCGCTGCCACCCACACGCACACCCCCAACCCCCCCTCCCCCAACCGCACTGTTTTGCTTCGGGGGGGCCCTGTACTGCCCCCCCCTCCCCCCCAGCAGCGCTGTGACCCCCTCTCCACACCCCATAAATGACCCTGAACCAATGGTGGCTTCGCCTCTGCTTGGGGACATTGCGGGGGGCAGCGGGGTGTGGCTCTTCTGGTACCTCTTCACACCCCTCTCTATGGTACTTTCGCCCCTTTTTAGTGGTCCTCCCATCACTCCGTGGTCCTCCAACCGCTATGGCGCTCCTTCTGCTCTATGGTCTTCCAACCACTCTTTGGTCCTCCAACTGCTCTATGGTTTTAGCACCATTCCATGGTCCTCCAACCACCCTATGGCCCTACCACCTCCAACCACCTTACACTCCTCTAACCACTCTATCATCCTCCAACTGCTCTGTAGCCCTCTGACCACTCTATGGTCCTCCAACCACTCTATGGTGCCCTGCTCTATGCTCCTCCCACCCCTTCATGGTCGCAACCCCCTAACTGGGCATTTTTCCCCCCAAATTAGTGCATGAGGCCAAAGGGAGAGGCCGCTCTCTCAAGACTCCATGTCCCCACTGAGATGTGTCCCATGGACAACCTGACCCTGAGGACTTCCTCACCCCATCAACCCCTCATCCCAAAGGTCCCCATCCTATAGGCTTCACTTCCTCCCCCCAACCCCAGGAACTCTCTATCCCTCTCCCCTCCCACGACCCAAATCCAGAGCCTCCCCTTGTCCAACGAGGGACAAAGGGAGAAATAATAGAACACTGAGGTGGGGGGGTGGGGAGAAAAACATGGAAGGAATCTGATCCAAAGCTGCTTTATTGGTCACTGGGGGGCAGCGGGGGGGGGGGGGGGGGGGAAAGGAGGGGGAGCTAGCGCAGACCCCAACCCCCCCCACAACAGAGCCACAAATACAGCACAGGCAGTTCATAATGACAACAATAATTATCATAATAATAATAATAATAAAAAAATTAAACATCTCCGGAGCTGTGGGGGGGGAGGGGGGGGGGGAGAGGAAGAATAGGGGATGGCCCCACGCAACAAAAATATATATATATATATAATATATATATTCATATAATACATAGAGAGAAAGAACAGAGTCAACGCCGAGCAAAGCTGAGGCGAAGGCAGAGCAGGGGGGGAGGGGGGGGGGCAGCGTGCAGGGAGAGCTGGGTACAGTTTGGAGGGGACACAAGGGGACAAAGCTGCTGGAGGTGACACCTGGAGCCCCATCATCAGCGGTGGAGCGTTGTGGGGGGAAGTGGGGACACCACCAAAAGATGTCAGGGGTTGTTGGGTGAGTGGGGGGCACCTCCAGTGGTGGAGGATGTCTCAAGTGGGTTGGGGGACACCTCCAGTGGGATCTCCAATGGGTTGGGGGTAGAAATGGACAACGGATGGAGGTTGACACCTCCAATGAGTTGGGGACACCCTCACTGAATGGGTGGCACTCCCAGTTGGAGCTCCAATGAATGGGGGATGGAGATGCAGCACTGAGAACTTCAGGCCGACCTCCAAGGGACCTTCTCCAGCAATGGGACCAGGAAAGACATCTCCAGAGGGGTGGGGTATGGATATGATGGTGACAAGTGGCACAGGGACCACCTTACGGTCACCAAAACCGGGCACAGCGGTCTCCAGAGCGAAGACATTGCACGAGGGCCCATGGAATGATGGAGGTGGAACACAGATACCTCTACGGTGACCTCTAAGGTGACACCATGGGGATGTTCTCGATGTGGTGGAGATGGGACATGGCCTTCTCCAAAAGGGACAACCCCATGGGTTGGTGGCAACTGGACAAGAGCCACCTCTGAGGTGGTGGAGATGTCATAGGGATGTCCCCCAGGGTGGTGACAACGGGACACTGCTATCTCTGCCTGAAGTCCCAAGGACAACAGAAATCTGGAGCGGACATCTCTGGGGTGGTGGAGGTGTCACAGGGGTGTCCCCCCAAAGCGGTGACAATGGCCATCTCTAAAGTGATGGAGACACAGTGAGAGTCCCCTTGGGCCATTGGGGCACCTCAAAGTGGCGTGGACATCGGGGATGTGGTAAGGACACCTCCAGCGCACCATGGTGACAAAGCACCAACACCCCAAAACTGAGTTAACCAGTCCAAAATAAAGACCAAAAACCCAAAAAGTGTCCTAGGGACCACCAAAAATACAACAGATATCCAAAGAGCCACCAAAAAACTCAACAGATTCTTGAAGAACCATCAGAAAACCCAACGAATGTCCAAAGGGCCACCAAAAAACTCAACAGATTCTTGAAGAACCATCAGAAAACCCAACGAATGTCCAAAGGGCCACCAAAAAACTCAACAGATTCTTGAAGAACCATCAGAAAACCCAATGAATGTCCAAAGGGCCACCAAAAAACTCAACAGATTCTTGAAGAACCTTCAAAGAACCACCAAAAACCAGCAGATTCTAAAGACCCACCAAAAAAAAAAGCCCCTCAAACAACACCAAGAAGCAGCCCACCAGGGGGTTGCGGGGTGGAAGAAGGTGCCTGATTTGGAGCGTGCTTGGAGGGGGAGAGGAAACCAAAAGAATAACAACTAATTGGAGGGGGTGGGCCTGGGCAGGTGGGCTGGGGGGCGATGGGGACAACCCATTCACAACGCGAGGAGCGAGGGAGAATTCAAGGAGTCCGAGGACTGGTCGCTGCTGCTGCTCCGCTGATGTGAGGCTCCGCAGGTGGTTCCCTCTGGGTAGGTGAACACAAACGAAGACGTATAGGAGGGGTTAGGCGGCACCGGGGGGACCCCCGGCGCGAAGCAGCAGCTGGGGAAGGGACCTTGGGCGCCCGGCTGGAACGGGAAGGCGACGGGCCCCGGCGGTTCCTCCTTGCCCAAGGTGCTCACCTCGGCGGGGCCGGCACCCAGAGGAGTGGGGTCCTCGTAGGGGAGCTTGCAGGCAGGGGCGTGGGCCACCAGGACAAACTCCAGGCGTTCCTTCTCCTTCTGGAGTTCGGCGATCTCCGATTCCAGTTCGGCTTTTTCTTCTTCCAGCTGGTCGGTTTCCTGGCGGGGTGGGATGGGGTGGAGGGACGAGAGTGTCAGCATCGTGGGGGTGATGGTGGGCAGCACTCTGTGCCCGTCTCCTTCATCTCAGTCACCACTGATGTCCCAAGATCTTGGGGACATCATTGTCCCCACTCCATGGAGTTGGGCCTCTCCAATGTCCATCTCACGTGGGACAGTGGTGTCACCTCCGTGGGGTCAGTGATAGCGATGAAGATATCACCACTCAGCCCTCGTGGTTTGGAGTGCATCCATCTCCACCATCTCAGTCACCACTGATGTCCCCAGATCTTGATGACATCGTTGTCCCCTCCCCATCCCATATCCCTCTATCAGGAACAAAGTTGGACACCTCCAATGTCCCTCTGCTGTCCCCAACTCTTGGGGACGGAACCATCTCTATCCCATGTCCCTCCAAAGCTGAACCTCTCCAGCATCCCTCTCATCTGTCACCACTGATGTCCCCAGCTCTCAAGGACATCATCCCTGTCCATCGTCCCATCTCATGTCCCCAGCTCCATCTGTCCCTCTGAACGTGTCCTGGGGACTGCTGTCCCCATCCAACATCTCCAATCTGGGGACACTGCTGTGCCTGTCCACTGTACCCATAGGTGACATGGGGACACCACTGTCCCCTTCTAATGCCCCCATGGGCAAATTGGGGCCACCACTGTCCCCATCCATTGTCCCCAACTCAGGGACACCATTGACCTCATTCCACTGTCTGCCTTCTATGTCAACCATAGGTGACAGAGGGACACCACTACCCCCATCCATTGCCTCCATGGGCAATGTGGGGCCACCACTGTCCCCATCCAACGTCCCCATAGGTGACACTGGAACGCTGCTGTCCCCATCCAACGTCTCCAAACTGAGGACACCACTGTCCCCCTTCCAACATCCCCATAAGCGATATTAGGACACCACTGTCCCCCGTCCAACGTCCCCCCACACCACCCCCCCCAAGGTGTCACCCCCCCTCCCCAGGGCCGTTGTCCCTCGGTGTCCCCAGGACTCACCGCCTGCAGTCTGTCTGTCAGCTCCCGGCGGCGGTTGCGGCATTTGGCGGCCGCCAGTTTGTTCCTCTCACGGCGCACCCGACGCTTCTCCTCCTCCTCCGGCGTCAGCTGCAAACGGGAGCGATGGGGACATCAGTGGGGTGGGGGACAGGGACAGCACGGTGGCCCATCCACTCCACCCAAGGGTCATCGGGTTGGGGGTGGGGTTAAGGGAAAGGGTTGGGGACAAGAGAGTCCCCAGTTTGGGGACAGAAGTTCTTGGTTTGTGGACAAGAGGTGGGGACAAGGGCGTCCCCAAATTGGGAACCAAGGGGATGGGGACACAGTTCTTGGTTTGGGGAGAAGAAATGGGGACAAAGGAGTCCCATGTTTGTGGACAAGAGGGATGAAGACAAGAAAGTCCCCAGTTTGGGGACAAAGATCTTGGTTTGGGGACAAGAGTGTCCCAAGTTTGGGGACCAAGGGGATGGGGAAACAGTTCTTGGTTTGAGGACAAGAGCTAGGGACAAAAAGGGATGAGGACAGAGGTCCTTGGGTTAGGGACAAGACACAGGGACAAGGGTTGGGGACAAGTACCCCCGGGATGGTGATGAGGGTCTCCGGATTAGGGAAAAGAGATGGAGACAAAGGTCTTGATTTAGGGACCAAAGTCCCCAGCTTAGGGACATGAGCTCTGGTCTGGGGGCGGATCTCCCTGATACAGGGACAAGATCTGGGGACAAGAGTCCCAGGATGGGGGACAAAGGTCTTGGTTTAGGACAAGGGTCATCAAGTTGAGGAAAAATTTGGGGACAAGAGGCCTTGGAGGCCTTGCCTCCCTGGGTGGGAGATGAGAGATGGGAACAAGTGTCCCAGCTTGGGGATAAGAACCTTAGTTTAGGAGAAAGGATGAGGAGAAAAGATGGAGACAAGGTTGAGGACAAAGGATGGGGCCCAAAGGTCCTGGTTTGAGCATAAGTGTCCCAGGAATGGGACAGGGATCCTGGGATGGGGACAAGGGATGGGAGCAGGAGTCCCCAGGTTGAGGACAGGAGCTGGGGACAAGGGTCCAGGTTTGGAGGGCAAGTGTTCCCAAGATGGGAACAAGAATCCTGGGATGTAAACATGGGGAGGGGACATGGGTCCCCGGTTTGGGGCAAGCATCCCAGGGTTGGGGACAAGGGTCGGGGAAGCAGTGCCCCCACTCACCGTCTCATCACGGCTGCGTCGTGCTCGGGCCCTCGTGGCTCTGGCAGGGGGGGCCGTGGGGAACCCCCCCATTCCCGCAGTGGAGTAGCTAGGTCCTGGCAGGTCATAGGGATCCACCGCAGCGCCAGGAGCCGACGGAGGCGGAGGGGGTGGGGGGTGAGCCATGGGACCCCAGCTTGGGGTTGAGGGGGTTGGGGAGGCTGCGTTTGGGCCACTGAAGAGATGAGGGTGGGCTGCACCAACCACTGCAGGTCCTGGCTGCTGGTGATGGCCGTCACCTGTGGGCACGAAGGAGCCGGGCATGTCCCCCAGCGCGCTGCACTCCTGCGGGGGGACAGAAGGAAGGGCACTGGGTCAAGGGGGGGAGGTTGGGGGGACCCCCTGCCCTCCTACCCCCCATCCCCCAACTCGCACGTGTAGAGGGAGACCCTTGCATGCCTAGTGCTGGTGTGGGAGAGCTCTTGTGCACACAGAGCTCTTGCACACACATTAGCAGTGTGCGTGACATCCGTGGTACCAGTGTGCACTGAACTCTTGCACACCCAGTACAAGTGCACATGAGCTCTTGTAAGCACAGACTCCTTGCACAACTAGCACCAGTATGCAGGATCTCCCACATGTATGAGGTTCTTGCACACCCAGTGCTAGTGCACATGAGCTCCTGGCACCAGTGTGCTTGGCCTCCCATGTGCACAACCTCCTTGCACACCCAGCACCAGCATTCACAACCTCCCTGGCACCAGCGTGCAGTTGCTCTTGTGTGCACAGATCTCTTGCACTCCCAGAACTAGTGAACACAAGCTCCCTGGCACAAGTGTGCACAACCTCTTGTGCACAGGCCCCTTGCACATCCATTACTAATGCGCACACACCTCATACTTCTTTAGCACCAAAGTGCACGACCTCCCACACGCACAGATCTTGCACGTTTGACACCAACACAGAAACCTCTTACACTCGCAGCCAGCGTGCATGACCTCACACGTGCACAAATCTCTTGCACACTCAGCAGCAGTGTGCACAAAGCTCTTGCACGCTCAGCAATATTGGGCACTACCTCCTTGGCACCAGTACACGTAGCTGCCCACGTGCACAGACCTCTTGCACGCTCAGCATCAGTGTGGTTATGATGTTGGGGTAGGGGAATCACCCCCAGTTTGGGACCCCCACAGTGTTAAAACAGGGCCCCTCCCCCCCATATTAAATTGGGGAGGGGTCACCTCAATTTGGGATCCCCCCGAATCAAGCTTTCCCAACCCAAGGATAAATTTGGGCTGGGTGGGGGGGGACGACGACGAGGACACCCTCTCAAAACCAAGTCTCACAAAAGCCACGCCCCCACCACACAGGGGCGTGCCCATGTTAAGCCACACCCGCTATTAATTCATCTAGCCGCAGCACTCCCATATACGGCAACCCCTCCAACCACGCCCCCTCTCCCCTCCCATTGGCCGGCGCCGCGTGACGTCAGCGCGGGGAGCGCGCGGTGGGCGGGGCCGCCTCCCGTGGCAACAGCGAGGGGGCGGCGCTGCCGCCCCGCACGCTCCGGCACGCACGTACGTACGCGCGTGCGTCATCACGGAGCGTTCCAGCGCGTCACGCACGGCCCCGCCCCTTCCGGTTTTGCGCCCCCCTCAGGTCCTCACCTGAGCGGCAGCCGCCGCCGCGGGGCTCCCGAACGAATCCACCGAAGAGAAGGTACTGAGATTCGGCCGATGGGACGAACTGCAACGGGAACCGGAATCGTAGTCCCCCGGGAAGCCTTGGTACATGGCCCCGGGGCGGCGGGGGCCGCGCCTCCACGCCAAGGCTGCGCTGAGGCCTACGCGAGGGGCTCAGGGCAATGGCATCGCTGGGGGGGGGGCGGTAGGGGGAAGGGGTCGATTCGGGACTCCGGGTCTCGGTCCTCCGGTGTAAGTCCCGGTTCTCAGTCCCGTTCTGGGCTATAGGGCCCGGTTCTAAAGTCGGTTCGGGGCTGTAGGGACCGCTTCGGGGTTCCGGGTCCCGATTCTCCGGTGTAAATTCCGGTTCTCAGTCCGGTTCGGGGCTATAGGACCCGGTTGCCCGGTGTAAGTCCCGGTCCGAGTCCAATCCTGGGTTATAGGGCCCCTGTTCTGCGTTGTAAGTCCCGATTCTGAGCCCCGGTAGAGCCTTCCCAAGCTCCGGTTCTGCCCTCCGGACCCCGGTTTTGTGCACTTAAATCCCGGTTCTGAGTCCCGGTAGAGCCCTTCCGAGGTCCGGTGCTCCGCTCCAGAGCCCTTCTGAGCTCCGGCTCTCTCCTTCAGCACCGTTATAAGTGCCGGTAGAGTTCCGTTGAGGTCCGGTTCTGCTGCTCTAAACCCCGCAGCGTCCGTTCCGATACGCGGTTCCGGCGTTAAGTCCCCCACGCTCAGCCCTGAGCTCCGGTAAAGCCGTTCCAGGCTCCGATTTGCTCCGCAAGCCCCCCCACCCCCGGTACTCCTCTGTCGACCCCGGTAGAGCCAAGTTCCAAGGTTCAGTTCGGTGTTACTGTCCCGGTAGAGCCGTTCCAGAGCTCCGGTTCTGTGGTTCTCTTCTAGAAGTCCCGGTAGAACCTTTCTATGTTCCCGTTGTCCGTTGTAAGCTCCAATAGAACCCTTCCAAGTCCCGGTTGTTCGTGATAAGCTCCGGTAGAAACCTTCCAATCAGTCCCGGTCCTTCGTTGTAAACCCCACTAATTCCGTTGCTGTAGTCCCGGTTCTCCGCTCCCAACCCGGTTCTATCCCTTCCGAACTCCGTTGGCGGCTCTCGTTGCTCCTTTTTCGGAATCCCGGACCGGTTCCCGTTGGCGTCCGGTACCGAGTGCCGCTTTCCCCCCTCTCCGTTCCCTTCTCAATCAATGAAGCCTTTTTTTATGAATGAACCGCTCTCCGGCGCGCGGCGGCTTTATACGACGGCGCCCCGCCCCCTTTTGCTGACGTCACAGCTCCACGGTTTGGGGGGGGGGGGGGCCTGGGGGGGTCCGCTGAGCCCCTCCGGTGTCGGCGGCGGCGTCGCTCCGTCCGTCGGTTCTGCGCCGCGATCGCTGCGATCGCCGCCGTTATGAGGATCCGAAGGGGGAGGAGGGAAGCGGGGGGGATCCCTCGCCCCGCCCCCCGCCGGAGTTCCTGTGACGCAATTAACCATATATGGCCTTGGCGCTCGCCGTGTTTGTTTGGTATCCTAGCAATGACGTCACAGGGAATCCCTTTTCGCCGCCGCCGCCGCCGCCGAAAGGCGGTATTAATAGAAACGGTTCTAGAAACGGCCTGAAGCGGCGCGGCCCCGGTAACGCCAGCGGCCCCCCCCTCCGCGACCTCACCCCCTCCTTCCCCACAGACCCCCCTCCCCCCCCCCCCCCCGCGCGTCTTCCTTCTCCCCCCCCCCTCCTTCTTCCTCTCCCAAACCCTGGTGATTCCCCGCTTGCCCCCACTCTCCCCCCCGCCCCAACCCGGTGTCATGCGGTGCCTTCCTTCCCCCCCCGTCCTCCCCAAACCCAGTGTTGCTTCTCCCCGTGTTCTCCTTTTCCCTCTCCCCCCCCCAAAAAAAATAAAAACAAACCCTATGTTTCCACCCCACTCCCAAACCCGCTGTTCTCCCCCCATCCTATTGCCTTCCTCCCCCCCCCCCCAAACCAGGTGTTGTTTCCTCCCCCCTCCCAAAAACCCGTGCCCCCCTCCCAACCTAGTATAACCCCCTCCCATGTGTCTTCACTTTCCACTCCTTCAGTGACCCCATTGGATGTTCCCACGCTGCCCCCCCCCCTCCGATAACCCCACCCTCTCCCCTCAGTAACTCCTCCCCCTTCCCGGGGGATTCCCCTTATCCGAAATTCTGGAATGTGGGATGGGGGGGGTCCTGGGGTTTTGGAGGGGTGTCCCGAGAATCCTGGGGTGGGGGGGTGGGTCCTGGGGTTCGGGGAGGGGGGTCACAGGGATGGGGGGGTGTCCTGGGGATGGGGATCCTGGAGTGAGGGGGGGAGGGGGCCCTGGGGTTGGGGGGGTGCTGGACTTGGGGAGGATCGTGGGGATGAGGATCCTGGAGTGAGGGGGGATCCTGGGATTGAGGGGGTTTAGAGGAAGGGAGATCCCGCGATGAGGAGGTGGAGGTCCTGGGATTAGGGAGAGTCTCAGTGATGAGTGTGGGGGGGGGGTCCTGGGGTTTGGGGAGTTCTGGGGATGGGGATCCCGGGGTGAGGTGGGGGGGTATCCTGGGGTTAGGGGAGGATTCTGCGGATGGGGGGTGTCCTGGGGATGGGAGGTGTCTTTGGGATGGGGATCCTGGGGTGGTGGGGTTAGGGGGTCAGGTGGTTGGGGGTTCTCAGGGTTGAGTGTGGGGGGGTCCTGGGGTTTGGGGAGGTCCTGGGGATGGGAGTCCCAGGATGGGGGGAGGTCATGGGGTTAAGATCCCAGGGTATGATGGGGGGGGTGGGTTCTGGGTATCCTGGAGTGGGGGTCCTGGGTTTGGGGAAGGGTTCTGGGAGGGGCTCGCAGTGGTGGCACAGCCCCGTGGACGGAGGCGGGGGGTGGAGGGGAGGGCTCTGATGTCACCGCTGGGAACCGGTGCCCGCACTGAGTCATGGTGCGGCCACGGCGCCCGGCGGGGGGCCGTTCCCCACGCTGTCCCCATTCATTCATTCATTCATTCATTGCTTTACTCATTCATTCATTCATTGCTTTACTCATTCATTAGTTTGTTTGTTCCCCTCCCTCCCTCCCTCCCTCCCTCCCTTCCTTCATCACTCTCCACTCCCTGCGTGTACATGACTCCTCCCGGTCCTGGTGCCTCCAGATCCAGTTGTCCCAGTTTATCCCAGTCCCAGTGCCTGCAGCCCGGGTTATCTCAGGTTATCCCGGTGCCTCCAGGTCCAGTTATCCTGGATTATCCCGGTCTGGATGTCCCCAGACCTGGCAGCTCCCTGTTTTCCCAGTCCTGGTTATCCCGGGCTGTTTATCCCCATCCCGCTGCCTCCGGGTCGGTTATCCTGGGTTATCCCGGTCCTTGTGTCTGCAGTCCTGGATCATCCTGGTGCCCTCAGACCCGGTTATCCCAGGTTATCTTCGTTCTAGTGGCTCCAGACCCAGGTTATCCTGTTCCCAAGGTTATCCTGGTCCTGGTGCCTCCAGACCTGGTGGTCCCAAGCTGTCCCGGTGCCGGTGCCTCCAGACCTGGTGGTCCCGAGCTGTCCCGGTGCCGGTGCCTCCAGACCCAGTGGTCCCGAGCTGTCCCGGTGCCGGTGCCTCCAGACCCAGTGGTCCCGAGCTGTCCCGGTGCCGGTGCCTTCAGACCCGGTGGTCCCGAGCTGTCCCGGTGCCCGTGTCCGCAGGCCGCGCTGTCCCGGGTTCTCCCGTTTCCCATCACCACGCGGCGCTGCCAGCCGCCGCGCGCGGTAAACATTGCGTGTCGCCATGGCGACGGCGTTCCGCGCCGCTGACGTCACCACGTCCGGAGTCCTTTGTTTGCGTCGCCCGGCAACCGCTGTCCCCATGGGCAACGGGGGGGAGGTGGGCGGGGTTACGGGGAGGGGGAGAGGGGCGGGGTGAACGGAGAGGGGGCGGGG
>NW_027071922.1:0-40220 GCF_038088225.1 Cyrtonyx montezumae | reverse complement strand
CCCCTTTCCCTTTCCCTTTCCCTTTCCCTCTTCCCTTCCCTTCCCTTCCCTTCCCTTCCCTCTCCCTTCCCTTCCCTTCCCTTCCCTTCCCTTCCCTTCCCTTCCCTTCCCTTCCCTTCCCTTCCCTTCCCTTCCCTTCCCCTCCTTCCTTCCTTCCTTCCTTTTTCCTTCCTTCTTCCCTTTTCCTTCCTTTTTCCCTTTCCTTTTCCTTTCCTTTCCTTTCCTTTCCTTTCCTTTCCTTTCCTTTCCTTTCCTTTCCTTTCCTTTCCTTTCCTTTCCTTTCCTTTCCTTTCCTTTCCTTTCCTTTCCTTTCCTTTCCTTTCCTTTCCTTTCCTTTCCTTTCCTTTCCTTTCCTTTCCTTTCCTTTCTTTCCTTTTTCCTTCCTTTCCTTTCTTTCCTTTTCCTTCCTTCCCTTTTCCTTCTTCCAATAGAATATAAGAGTTGGCTTATTCCACGCTGCATACACCTATAGCACAACCTACAATAAATACATATAATCAGAAGACTTTGTCAGTAATTTTCATCCTCTGAACTATAATGTGTTTCTTTTAGAAGCTGTCAATTCACAATGTAAGTCAATATATACTGTGTTAGAGTAAACTCTTTTACAGCACATATAGTACCTGTTTGCTAGCAAACATTATTTCTGAAATGGGGACAGCTTTTCTTGCAAATGTTTTTCTTTATTTCCCTTTTTCTCTTCGAGAAAAAAAAGCAATCAACCTACCAACAACAACAAAAACAAACAAAAAACAGTGGGTACACTGAACACTTGTGAAAACAAGTATTCACACTGAGATGAAAAATATCATACTGTGATGAGTTTAATACCTGTGGTTCTCAGCATACATTCCCCTCAATGCTTCCTGTCCAAGCAGTGTTGGTGATATATTTTTTTATTAGAAATCAAGAAATAGGATAGATTACTAAATTAATTTCATCTTATCAGGAATTACTGGAAGTTTCAAAAAGCTGCAAATCTCTTATCTTGCTTTTCCATATCTCCTCCGTACTCACAGAAATAAAAATGCTGAAATTCAAAATTGTTTACATTTGTCTCATATCTTCTGTTTCAATCCTGTTTCACCACTTGTTTACAACTTCATCACTTCACATTTGACCAATCCCATTCAATAATATCTAATTCTGAAAAATATATAGGTTCCACAGAAGCATGAAACTTAATTAGTACCTCTACCATTGAGAAAGCATATATGCAATTAATATCTAGGAAGATGTTATATAACATACATGCATTTCTTAAAAATCAATCAATCAATCAATCAATCAATCAATAAAATCAATTTGCCATTATTTTATATAAAGATGTAGAGCCCCCGCTGCTATTTTAGTATTTGGTCTCCATATTAACAATACAGAATATGGAAGCTTAAAAGAAGGAAACATAGCATAGCCTTGACATAGCCAGGTGAATATTAACTCCTCTCAGATGTGTTTGTATTACATAGAGGTTTTCAGTAAGAATTTTGCACTTGGATTATCTTCTTCAGATTCAAACCAAGAACTTACAAAATTAAGATTTATATAACTACTCATTTCCAAAATCATAGAATTGTAGAATCCTTAGAGTTGAAAAGGACCTCAGAAGACCATCTAGTCCAACTCCCTGGCAATGAACAGGGACATCCATGGTTAGATCAGGTTATGCAGAGCCTTATCCAACCCCATCTTGAATGTCTCCAAGGAAATGACATTAACCACATCACTGGGCAACATGTTCCCGTACCTCACCACCCTCACTGTAAAATATTTTTCCTTTGTATCTAACCCAAATCTACCCTGTTTGAGCTTGAAACCATTTCTCCTTGTTCTGTCACCACAGACCCTGCTAAAGAGTCTGTTCCCCTCTCTCTTGAAGCTCCTTTTTAGATACTGAAAGGCTGCTATCACGTCACCTCACAGCCTTCTCTTCTCCAAGTTGAAGAGTCCCAGCTCTCTCAGCTTGTCCTCAAAGGAGAGAAATTCCATTCCATGGATCATTTATGTGGCCCTTCACTGGCATGCTCTGATAGGTCTATGCCTCTCCTGTACTGAGGACTCCACATTTGGATGCAGTACCTCAGGTAAGACCTCACCAGGATAGAGGGGCAGTATCACCTCCCTCTACCTGCTGGCCATGCTTCTAATGCAAATATTGTTGCACAAGAGCTGTTCTGAAAATAATGCCTCGTATTTTGTTATGTTGGTCCATGATGTCAAAAGCATATGTTGACCA
This sequence comes from Cyrtonyx montezumae, assembly GCF_038088225.1. NCBI lineage: Eukaryota > Metazoa > Chordata > Aves > Galliformes > Odontophoridae > Cyrtonyx > Cyrtonyx montezumae. The sequence goes on along the minus strand of NW_027071922.1, from coordinate 37,984 downwards.
GGGAACTGTGTATGGAGCAGAATATTGCTTTCAGTGCCTTGGAAACAATGGTGGCAACACTGAAATATCGTAGAGGTTGAATGAAGTGGATTTCAGGAATGCTCACAAAGAAACATAAGGAACATTATATGCATGTTTGGCAGTACCTACTGAACCAATACAAGGCTGAAGGTGGCAGTTTCCAGGTTCACATGATTACTACTGAAGAAATGTGATTTCACCAGTACAAACTGAAGTTAAGGAGGAAGTCCAGGGAGTGGTGACATGAATTCCTAATTGAAAAAAAAATAAAGATCTGTCCCACAGTGGCTAAAGTGATGTGCACTGTCTTTTGAAATAGGAAAGGGATTATCTTTCTAGATTTCCTAAAACCTAGACAAAACATCAATTCTGGCATCTACATTACAATGCTGACTAAGCAGAATGCTCAAACTTGCCAAGTCTGACCAGAGAAGACAACCTTTTCTTTGCAAGATGATAACACCAGATCCCATATCAGTTTGAAGAATGTAAAGCACATTGCCAGTCTTGACTGTGTTGCTTTACCATACGCCCCATATAGTCCAGATTTACTGCTTTCTGACTCCCATCTTTTCAAGCCGATGAAAGATAGACTGCATTAGCAACATTTTCCTAACATTTTCATCACAGCAGCTGTGAAACAATAGGTCACTACTTATGGTGCAAATTTTTACAAGCGAGGCATGTAGTCTCTTACTTATCATTAGTGAAAATGCATAGCTAATGATGATGACTATGCTGAAAGAGAAGTGTTTTGCAGCTGAGAATGTGTTCTATCAAATAGTGTTATTGTGCTCTTTATAGTTGTTGTTGTTTCTGTGGAAATAAATTGGAGGCCTTACTTTCAGAGAGGCTTGCATAGCTTGCTATGCTCTCAGTGCTCTGGTCTGTTACTTGTAGGCAATAAATCACATTAATCTCCCTTACATGAGTCTATTTTTCCCATGATGGTAATTGATGAGTGGTCTCCCTGTCCTTATCTCAACCTACAAGCGTTTTTTCAACATTTCTTTTTCCATTTTTTTTCCTCCTGTTCTCTTGAGAAATAGAAGTGATAGAGCAGCTTGGTAAAGATGAACTGTCTATCGGTGTGAAACCACCACACAAGATTCAACAGTGTGTTTCTGGCAAAATAGAATCCTCATTCAAGTTACATGGTTTATTCTAGGCCATGTTCCATTTAACAGTTTTTGTTAAGTTTCACTTAACAGAAATTGAACGACAAAGCAACATTTCTACGGGAAGCTGCAAAGTATAAGCTTTTCAAGCTCTTAGGAAAATATGATCATAATTCGAAATGATCTTGGCTAATTAGAAAGAAAGGAAGAACTTGACAAGAGAAGATTAAATGAAAGTATGAGCAAAAATCTACTCTTCAAAGAGAGTATTTAAAAGCACTCATACAAAAAGAGACCTGCACAGGAGTGTAGAAAAAAATCTAAGTGTTACAATGTATTTGAAATTAAATGTGAGTCAGCTACATGTTTCCATTAAAAAAACATTATATTCGGCAAAGCAAATCAGATCTTTGGCAGCAGAGTCATCACATGAAAGGCATGAGAAATATTTATTCTGTTCTATTGGTTCTAATGAGATTGATCTAAATCGATATAGGATCATTTTTAAATAAACAAGAAAACACCAAAACCAAACCATACCAACCATGAATGCTTTTTAAAATTGTTTAGACGATAAAACGCTGGAACAGCCTAATATCAGCATTTATGAAGTATCCCTTCTTCTGCCCATTTGTTACATTTGAATTGAAGAAGGAAGAAAATAATAGATTTATTCTACTGTTTGTTTGATCCACAGAATTTTGGATTCATCCCTTCTAAAATCAGTTTCTCATTGCACTCCATGGATATTATAACCTATTATTATTGAAACTAAAAAAAAGAGAGATGGAAATTAGATACAAGGAAGATTTTTTTACAGTAATGATGGTGAGGCATGGGAACAGGTTGCCCAGAGCAGTGGTGGATGTCTCATCCTTGGAGACATTCAAGGTCAGGCTGGAAAGTTCTCTGAGTTGTAGTTTCCCCTGCTCATTTCAGGGGAGTTGGACTAGATGGTCTTTTAAGGTCCCTCTCAACTCAAACCATTCTATGATACTACAATGCTATGATTATCTACAATTAGTTTAACAGAAATGCTTTTGAATCATGGACTCTTTAGGCTACTTGGGCTTTCTGTGTAAGCATATAGCTTTTTTTTTTTTCCCACAAGTCTTCTGTAACCATGTAGAGTAAATAACTCCTAATGACAATACTCCACCAGGGAATAGTATAGAAGATGGTATATTTCAAGTAATTCTATATAAACAGTTATACAGGTAATACAAAAGAGAAGATGGCTCACCTTTAAGATGACAAGGCTCGCAGAGGACTCCACATGGGAGGGATCTCCAAGAAGAGATCCTTCCCTGGTGGTGGTCAGCCCTTAAATGGGGTTTGAGAGAGGAGGAACTAGGCTCCACCCCTTCCACCCACACAGGTATATCACCTTCACCTGTGCCCCCATGGCTGACTTGGTGCTCACCTCAGGTGACCAATCAGTGGTTCAGGCCGTGATTCAGCAGTTCCCATACACTCCACCCCTTCACGACATGAACCACTGATCAAGTAACCATAAGGTGAGTTCCCCTTGATACAGAGACCCAATACATCGCGACGCTTACATAATTGCCCGTCGCAACGCATGCTGATGTAATCTGATATGAGTGATGATCGGCGCATCCGTCGAACTCTTCTTTGGGCCAGTGCTCGGTGGTATCTACTGGAAGCATGTAATCATACAGTGCAGGTCCATCTTACGTGTCATCAGTCCCGGTTAGACCATCACCAGATGCTTCACATGGTCTTATAACAACTCTGGAACACTGCAGTATTGTTTTGATTCCTTCTGGTGATTCATAGACTTATGGGGAGTAATACAAGTGTTTTAGAGGTACCAAGAGGGGAAGATCCGCTTTCCAGGGCAAGATACAGGCCGTATTCCTGTCTTGGGTTAACACTTCAGCTTGTACAGGGGCACGCCCTGGTCGCCTGTACCAAACCCTTTGACCCGATGTCTGTGGCTGTACGACTATATCAGGCACCAAAGGGGGTGTCCTGATCTGCCACAGAGACATGATAGGGGTCCCCTTAGCAATGAAGACTGGAGTGTTAACCATTATTTCAGTAGGCCATGTACCTATAACCGGAGGAGCTACCGAACCCCCCACCTCCAATAATCTCCCCCAAGGTGCAAGTAGGCCGCACCATCGTGGTCCTACCTGCACCTTCCAGGGCCATTTTATTCTATTGGTACCTGGTTCTAGGTCCTCAGGGGCAGGGAGCAGAAGGTTGTTCTCATTGCCAATCTGAGGTTTCACTTCATTATCAGTGCCCGTAATTTGGATCCTAAGTGGGGAGGCCCATATTGTTTGTAACATTTTCAAGGCACTGGGTCTGCCATCTCTAGGTCTTTCATTCAGGTCCCGCAGGGTCTCATGGAGTCTCTTTGTCCACCCCTGCAGGGACTGAGAGTCTGTCTTCAGGGCAGCCTTGAGAATACCATTGTAACGTTCGATAAGGCCTGCCCCCATTGGATTATATGGCAGGTGGAATCGCCACTCAATATTATTTTCTTCTGCCCAGCGTTGTATCACTGCACCCGTGAAATGACTTCCTTGGTCACTCTCGATGACTTGCGGTGTCCCGTAGGCAGCCATCAACCTTGTGAGTGCCTTTATAGTGTATGCCTGGTTGGCTTTTGGTACTGGATAGGCCTGCATTAGCCCACTCGCGGTGTCGACACAGGTTAGGGCATATCTCGCCCCCTCAGACCGAGGGAGAGGCCCAATATAATCAACCTGCCACCTCTGTAGAGGATTGTGTCCTCTAGCAAGATGGGCTGTAGTTTCAGGCAACGACCTCGGTCTTATCTTAGAGCAGGCGTCACAGTCTCGGCATGCTTGAGCGATGTCCGATAGTTGTACGGGCAGTCCCCACGCTTTAGCGGCTGCCCACATGGTCTTCTGCCCAGCATGCCGCAGCTTTTGATGTAGCCAGTAAGCGATATTCTCAGATGGAGAGTTCTCAACCCATCTAACTCGGGCCAGTGTGTCGGCTTCATCATTTCCTGGTGACTGTAGGGGTTGATGACCAGAAACATGGTAGACACACACAGTTCTGTGTTTGACTGTATTCCATATGTCTAACCACATATCTTTGCCCCAGATCGGTCGGGAGTGGATAGTCCAATCCTGGGTGGCCCACTGTGCGATCCAAAGAGTGAGCCCCCGATACACAGCCCAACTATCTGTGCAAATATTCAGGATACCATCACCAGGTTCTTTGGTTATAACCATCCACACCGCCCGCAGCTCTGCCCACTGGCTGCTTTGACCATCCCCCTCTTCGAACCAGATTGTGTCTGTGGCAGGATGGTACGCTACTGCTCTCCACTTACTTGGGTTGCCCTTGCTGGACCCATCCGTGTACCAGGCATCTTCAGGAATAGGATATTTTCCTTCCTGGACGGGACTCTTCTGTGGTGGAGCAACCGAAGTTTGTTTTGGTGCATCACTATGATACGTTACTGGGCCAAGAATCTTCTGAAGCTCTTCTTTCAACGGTGAGGAAGATAGACTACTCCTCTGACTGAGATAGGCAACCCATCGTGCCACCGTCTGCGCCTGGGCCACCCCCGTCTTAGGAAGGTGGGTCAGATCTCTTACCCACCCCTGGATTGGCAATGTAGTCTTGACTATAACTTCGGCCGTTTGGGTTATTGGCTCTACCGCTTGTAATGCAGAATAGGCAGCCAATAACTGTTTTTCAATCATACTATATCTTTCCTCTGCTCCATGCCACACCTGAGACCAAAATCCAATGGGGGTCCGAACAGAACTCTGACGTTGCCACAGGCCCCAGCCAAAGCCATCTTGAGTTACGTGAACATCTAGCTCAGCTGGAAGGGTAGGATCAAATATACCCAGTGCCTGGGCTTGTTTAACTGCCTGTTTCGCCTGTTGAAAAGCATCCTGTTCTGTTCTCCCCCAGTCCCATAATTGGCCCTTTTTGGTAAGTCTATATAAAGGTCTCAGCAGCTGCGCCAAATGAGGTATAAAGGAACGCCAATATCCCAATATACCCAGGAATTCCTGCAGCTGCTTTGGTGTTGTAGGGACTGGAAATGCCTGAACCTTATCTATGACGGCATCAGGTAATACTTTGGTCTTTCCTGACCAGACTACCCCTAGAAATTTTACGGACAGTCCTGGACCTTGCACTTTTTGAGGATTGATAGCCCATCCTCTTTCACTTAGGTAGGCAGTTAATGAATCTGCTGCCTCCCCTACTGCTTCCAGTGAGTCGGATGTTAACAGGAGGTCATCAATATAGTGGTATAGGTTCACACTGTTTGGTTTCCTCCAATCAGCCAGGTCACGTGCCACCAAATTATGACAGTATGTTGGTGAGTGCACGTACCCCTGTGGCAAGACCTGAAAGGTCCACTGCCTGCCTCCCCACGTAAATGCAAATTGATCTTGTGATTCTTTAGCAATAGGTATGCTAAAAAACGCATTCGCTAAATCCAGGACACAATGGTAGGTTTTAATTTCCCTACTAAGAGTGTCCATTAAGGAGGCAATATTGGGTACGGCCGCATGGATGGGCGGCGTGACCTTATTCAGTTCCCTATAATCCACCGTCATTCTCCATGTTCCATCCGACTTCCGTACTGGCCATATGGGGGAATTATATGGGCTGTGTGCAGGCCTTATAATACCTACTTTCTCTAATTCCTGCACTGTTTTTGATATTTCTTCTTGTCCACCCGGGAGTCTGTACTGTCTTACATTAGTAATCCGGCGTGGTTTTGGCAAACAAATGGGCTCATGTTTCGCATGGCCCCTCAATATTGTCCGTATTGCCCGGATACTAATGTACCTCTGCCGTAGTCTGAACTCTCCCACAGTTGTCTGGAGAGCCAGACCCCATAGAATGTCTATGCCCAAGATATATTCTGGAATTGGGGCAATCGACACCTTATACTCCCGGGGCGGGAGACGCCCAACCCCCAATTTCAACCACGTCTGGGTGACTGGAATAGTCTGTCCCCCAAACCCACCAATCATCACTCTATTACCCTTAAATTTCGTTGGGTCTCCATATATAATCGATGTTTCTGCGCCAGTATCCACTAGAGCCATCACCTTCTGCACATTTGTCCTGGACCAGAATATTGTTAGTTCTACATAGGGCCTCCGGTCACAGCTAGAGGCCCTATGGGGACCAGAATTTTCCGTTAATCCATGAATTTTGCCAGATCTAAATCTTTTGCCACAGGTGGCTCAGGCACTGTAGCCTGTGACACCTGCGGATATTTTTTCCTTCTGTTCGGTATTATAAAGTCAGCCAAATTCCAGGTTGTTGTTGGTGTTTTTTCTATAATTCGTACTCCCGATTTTCTGGGAGCACTCTGAAATTTCTGATCATTTCTAAGCTGTTTCCACAGCTGTAACAAAACATGGTTGGGTTGCCCATCAATTTTGGTAAATGCAACCCCAGCCCGTATGAGATCATTAAACATAGTCCTCCGGGATACCCGTACGGGGCCTGATCGGGGCATCCGTGGAGCAGGCTTTTTAGTTCTAATAGGGAAGGCCTCAGCATCTTCCACTATACGAACATTACGCCTGGTTCTTACGCGCTCCATCTCCCCTAAGTCTGCTACTAACTGGGCTGCCTGCTGTACGATGGCTTCTGATGCCACCAACGGATTTAATATGGAAACCAACATCCCATATAGGTGGGAGGGGGCCTGCTGTAGTATTAGATCTCTCATGCCCGCTGTAAATTTTTCCGTATCGGGGCTTTCAAAAGTGTCCGCATACAGAGCCTCCCTCATACCCAGTTCTCTGATATAGGTCTGGAGGTCCTCCATAGAGGACCACAAACCAGTATTAAGAGGGATATCGGTTTTGTTGGGCCATGTTAAGCGGCATGCAGCCATCAACCAATCTATAATAGAATGGTTTTCCTCATTATAATGGACAGCTGCATATAATCTTTGTCTTAATGCCGGGTTTATCGTTATAGATGCTAATTTTGACATTTCTGTTCCATTTACTAAAACACTTTCAGCTCCTGCATCCCATAACCTTAGGAGCCATGATGGTATGCTTTCTCTTGGTTTCTGATGGAACCGTTGTACTAGGTCCATCAACTCATTAGCTGTATATGGACGAGCGGTCACATGGAGGCAGGTTTCTGCAGGGGGCCATTGGTCAGGAGGCACCCCTGCAGGTCTATCCTGTACCTTCTTTGTTTTTTGAGTTATAATAGGCCGAATCTCGAATGGGTCCATCATAGATGGAGTTTCGAGATCTGCCTTAGAGATCTTTTCCCCTGTCATATCAGAGTCTTCTTCCTCTGATTTTGGGGTGTCTTCTACCAATATATTCCTTATTTGTCTTGTGGGGACATTTAGGCCAGGCTTTTTGGTTGTTAACGTACCCAGCTGTTGTTCCAGTTTCTCAATACGGTCTCGTAATAACTGATTTTCAGTCTCCATATTAACATTTGCAACATCTAACTTGAGTATGGCCATTACTAATGGCCAGGCTACTGCAGAGGCAGCTAACCGCCGCTCCTTGGTAACAAGTATGTCTTTATCTAATCCTACGAAGTAGTCAGTCAAATAAGATGGAGAAGGAGCAGCAGTCCCTGGAACCCGCATGGGTCCCCATTTCTCAATAACGGATGCCAATCCATAGTAGGGTGACCCCATGAATCCTGGAATTAGACCAGGGATTGTCTGTTCTAGGGGGGTAACGTTCTCCCCCTTGGCCCATTTAAACATACTCCAAATAAACGACATTATGGATTTAGTTAGAGCTGCCTGGCTCGCCAAATGTAGAGTAAATAACTCCTAATGACAATACTCCACCAGGGAATAGTATAGAAGATGGTATATTTCAAGTAATTCTATATAAACAGTTATACAGGTAATACAAAAGAGAAGATGGCTCACCTTTAAGATGACAAGGCTCGCAGAGGACTCCACATGGGAGGGATCTCCAAGAAGAGATCCTTCCCTGGTGGTGGTCAGCCCTTAAATGGGGTTTGAGAGAGGAGGAACTAGGCTCCACCCCTTCCACCCACACAGGTATATCACCTTCACCTGTGCCCCCATGGCTGACTTGGTGCTCACCTCAGGTGACCAATCAGTGGTTCAGGCCGTGATTCAGCAGTTCCCATACAAACCATCCCTAAATTTTACTCTTTTACAATTGTACCTGCTTAAGAAGCACAAGCTTTCCTTATATAAATATACATATAAACATACATAATATTCTTTCTATAGGTTTCTTCTGCTTGTTTGTTCATTTGTTTGCTTGTTTTGTGTGTGTTTTCTTGGCTTTGTAAAAGTGAAAACGTTCATAATATTTGTAATGAAGTATACTAACTCAAGAAATCTGTGTAAAATAAGAATCATTTTGTGGTCTTAATAAAGTAGCTGCATAAAATTTGAATAATGCTGTATAACAGAGCTTTTCAACCCTTCTAGATTCCCACACTAGACCCAATACATCAGGGTACCATATAACAAAATTAAATGAAGATTAAATACTGTAGCAGTGTACCTTATGAGGCAAAAGTAAATGTCTTACTCTTCCAAAGATTTCATCTGGAATTCAATTAGCTGGATAATGGCTTCTAGCAAAAATAGAGTTTATATATGTTTTTATTTTAATTTTTGGATGTGACTTGAACGTTTGTAATATTGGAGTGTTCAGGTAGCAGGGGTGGACTAGAACAAAACTGTAGTGCAAATTACAGTACAAGCAAGTATTATTCAAACACTGGATATTCCAGGTCTATTGCATCCTCAATATCATGTATATTATAATATAATTATAAATAAGGAAATAAGGTAACTGATCTTCAGGTGATAAATGTGATATTCAGATGATGAAACCCAAATGCTAACAATACTCAACATTTTAAAAGCATTCTCTGATACAGTCTGCATTTAGAGACAAAGTAAGGGGCCTCCCTACATTACATCTTCGTGTGGCTGATTGTGTGTTATTAGAAAAGATGTTTTTCAATAAATTTATAAATTATTAATTAATCATCGAAATATACTGATATTTCAACTGTAACATCCCAAGTTGTTTAATTATTAGGTAGCTGTGAAATCTCTATGCATTCATTTAAATTTGAACTGTTATTTATCTAGCATAAAATCATAGCTGTATCCAGTTTGAATTAAAAATGCATTGAAATGCACTGAAGATACTTTATTTAAAGTGTTACCAAATATGTTACAGGATGTAAAGCTCTGTAATTACTTACAGGATCATATTTATAGCATTGAAGTGTACCAAGCGTTAAATGGCTTCTGTAGTGGATTAAATGTTGAAACGATGTTGAATTAAATCAGCCAATGCTGCCAACGTGCAACCTATACATTTTCTCACATTCTCTAAAGTGCTGTGTTGGCTTCCTTTAGGGTTGTCCAATACTATCACTTGAAACAGCAATGAATGATAGAGATTAGGGATTACTTGAAACGTTTGAAGGATTCAGAGAGGCATCTGTGGGATTAAAGGAGGACATAATGGAAGGTGAGAAATCAGGAAGAAATAGCATCATAGAGGTGGAAGACTGATGCACAATGGTAGGAAGAGATAGGCAAGGATGAAAGGTGGTAGAGGTGAGAGGAGTTGGGACTAGAAGAAAATGGACTTTCTTTTATCTTGAAAATATTGTCTAGCTACCTGATAAGAGGATAAGTAAACAAAACACCTGTACAATTAAAAATTACATTAAAAATACATTTTAAAATATTTGTAAAGATTGCAGACTCCTAAAGATGATGGAGTATATGTGTGTATGTCCATTAGCTATTGTGTTTTACTCTATGAATAGAATTTTGGTGTGGGTAGTATCCTTAGTGGGAATATGATTCTGCCTCCCATACTTAAGGCAGCTGAATAAAGTATTTGCTATATCTGTAGATTGAGCAATAGGAAATATGCTCCAGGGAATTTGACAGACAAATCAGAGAACATATTAAAGAACATATTAAAAATTATCAGTCATTACTAGGGATTACTGGCTGAAGAACACTACCAAGATTTCTGCATGATGTCTAGCCACCTTCTTTAAGACTGGACCTGAGTGTGTTCTCAATTCTCACGTAGTAGTTCATATGTTGTTCATATGCAGCCTATTTATTTGAATGCAGAAAAGAGAGTGTAAAAGAAAGATAAGAAAAAATGAAGAACATTGTTATTTATTTGTTTGTTTGTTTGTTTGTTGGGCTTTTTTGGTCCTGTTTCACTTAAAGAACTCCCTTCTGACATTTCTAATGCCGTATTTGGAAATAAAATACAATACAACTGGCTTGTGTCTAGGATTATAATAGCTCTGGAGAAGTCATTTTATTTGGTAAATATTGAAGAATGTAATAATGTATTGAAATAATTAGGAAATAGTCCAAAGATGCTCATCTATGATGAAGAAAATTAAATATGTAAATGCATTATTAGCACCAAGTTAACAAGCAGATTGAAAAAAGGTTGTGCCTTCTAATTCATCATTATTTAAAATACACCTGTGACTTCTATCTCAAAAATGATAATGCTATGAAATGCAGATGATTTCATTTTCCCTTCCATTGGTAATTTCGTTTACACAATAATTATGGAAGGTAGGGAAAGAGAATGTTTTTCTGTACTATAATATGATTTCAACATATAGATCATGATTTACATATAATTTAAATATTTAAGAAAAATGACTAAACAAGGAAATGAAAGCTGTCTTTCACTGTTTTGCATCTCTCATGGTTTTTCTCTTTTTTCAACACAACAGGAACCACTATAAAGTTCATCCAAAATATTTGTCATGGAAAATTGGACCAGATAGACAGTTCTCTATATTTATTATATGCTATTTGTTTAACATTTCATAACACTATTCCACCTCAGAAGCAAGCTATATACTTAGAAATAGATAATTGTATTTACATTAACAATTTTCAGAACACTGTTTGATTTATTTTTATTTTTTAAAGCCTGTCATCCTAAATGATTTAATTATCCCCTGAGATCTAAATATGGACATCAGTGTTTCTAACCTGTCTTACTCTGGTTTAGCAACGAAATTAGCTGAGTTCTACTAGTGGAGTGAGGCCTATCCTGGTGCACCCAGGCTTGCACAATCCTGAGGAAAGTAAGGAATTTCTCCCTGGAGTGGGCAATGGTTGACATTTTGTGCATTAAAGGATGAATCTTCCTTGCAGACAACGTGAATAAGGTGTAATTGTGAAGTGAGAGATATTTTACTGAAAATAAAATAAAAAATATACAAAAAAATAAATTTATGTGTTTTTCAGCAATCTTGAAACCTTTATCAAATTCCCTATTAAAACAGAAAGCACAGCTACACATTTGTTGCTGTTCACAAGCCTGTTTTTAGTCAATATATAAAAATGCATAAAAATTGTTTGCCGTAACTTGAATCTACACTGCACTATACCTTCCTTGTACCCTGGTTTCTGCTGAGGCAGTGTAACCCACACACCAGTGGTTTGGTTGTTGATGAGCAATGGCTCTGTACCTGGGGCCAGGTTGGGCTGCTTGACTGGGAATAGTTACTGCCATCATGGCTCAAGGCAGGGGACAGCAGCAGGGCTGTCTGGGATGGGCCACACGCAATGGAGAGGCAATAGATTGGATATGCCTGGACTTCAGGAATGTTAAAACAACCAAGATACATTCAATTGCAAATAAAACTCAGCCTTTTAGGAAATTTTAATCATGATGCTGTTATTATCTTCTCTGTTCTCCGAGTATTTTTTATACAAAACTGAATTGTCTACTGCCTTGTAGTCTTCAAGGAGTCATTCAAAACTGGAAAAGATGGCTGAAAAGAACTCTTTGCTATTAAAATGTAATATATCTAAAGCACATATCATTCAGTTTTATCAAGCAATAAAAAGATTAACATGGTCCATGTAAGAACAATGCTTTGAGTGAGTATAATGAATATTCACAAGAATGAGCAAGAACAATGATGAATGAAGGATCTATGAGTATTTACTGCAAGTATGTGGGTCTGCTGCTGAATTTAGTAAGTGCGTGGTAACAGTGGGTGCTGAGAAGGTGAAGATGTTGAATGCCTTCTTTGCTTCAGTTTTTACTTTGAAGACTGCCTCTCAGAAATCCCAAATGCTGAAGTTAAGAGAGAGTTTCATAGGTTCATAAGGTTGGAAAGGACCTACAAGATCATCTAGTCCAACCATCCTCCTATCACTATCCCTACCCAACTACTAAATCAAATCCCTTAGCACCTCATCTAAACGCTTCTTGAACAGCGCTAGGGATGGTGCCTCAACCACCTCCCTAGGCAGGCCATTCCAGTGCCTGACCACTCTTTCAGAAAAAAAAATGTTTCCTCAGGTCTAATAGAATGTGAGGAAAGGAAGATTTCCCCTTGATTGAGGAGGATATGATCAGAAATGGTCTAGGCAAAAGTCACATGCACAAATTTGTGGGCTTCAATAGGATGTACGCACAAGTTCTGAGGGAGCCAACAGAAGTGATTTCCAAACCATTCTCTATCATCTTTGAATGGTCATGGAGAAAGGGAACGGTGCCTGGAGACTGTAAGATTACCAGTGTCACTCCAATCTTCAAAAAGGGCACAAAGGATCCAAGTACAAGTCAGTCAGTCTTACCTCCATCCCTGGAAAGGTGATGGAGCAGCTTATAACGGATGTTGTCTTCAAGCAATTGGAAGAAAAAATTGGAAGAAAATCTGTGATTCTGTGATTCTGTGAAAAAGATGTTATCAGGAGTAGTCAACATGTACTTGACCAACCTGGTAGCCTTCTATGATGTCATGACTGGCTTGGTAGATGAAGGGAGAGCAGTGGCTGTTGTGTACCTTGACTTCAGCAAGGCTTTTGACATAGTTTCTCACAACATCCTTGTAATGAAGCTTACTACGTATGGGATAGATGATGAACTGGCTGGCAGTGCTCAGAGTGTTGTAATCAGTGGCACAGAGTATAGCTGGCGGCCTGTAACTAGTGGTGTTCCCCAGGGGGAAGTAGCAGGTCTAGTCTTGTTCAACATCTTCATCAATTATCTGGATGAAAGGGTAGAGTCCCCCCTCAGCGGGTTTGCTGATTATATGAATATAGGAGGAGTGGCTGATGTACAGAAAGTTGTGCTGGCACTCAAAAGACCTGGGCAGGCATTTGAGTTGGACTGCAAGGAACCTAATGAGGTTCAGTTTGAACAAATTTAGAGTTCTGTACATGGGAAGGAATAATCGTGTGTATGAGAACAGATTGTGGGATGATCTACTGGAAGGAGCTCTGCAGAGAACTTGAGTGTCATGGTGGACAATGAGTTGATCATAAGACAACAGTATGCCCTGGTAGCCAAGAAGGCCAGTGAGATCTTGGCATGCATTAAAAAGAGAGTGGTCAGCAGGCTGAGGGACTTTAACCTCCCCCTCTACTCTGCCTTGGTTAGGCCACATCTGGAGTACTGTGTCTAGCTCTGGGCCCTCTCTCTCTTCTGTAGAAACTTCTACAGAATGTCTAGTAGAGAGCCACAAAGATTAATAGAGTCCTGGAGTATCTCCCTTCTCAGGAAAGGCTGAGAGACCTGGAATGGCTCATCCTGGAGAAGAGAAAACTGAGTGGTGATCTCGTCACTATTTATAAATATCTAAAGTGTGGGAGTCAAATGTATGGGGCCAAGATCTTTTCCATGGTGTGCTGCAATGGGACAAAGGGTAACAGGCAAAAATTCAATGTAGGAAGTTCCAAAAATACATGAGAACTTCTGGAACAGGTTGCCCAGAGGGGCTGTGGAATCTCTTTCTCTGGAGATGTTCAAGACACACCTGGAAGCTTTCCTGGTCAACCTACATACAGGGAGTCTACTTTAGCAAGGGGATTGGACCTGATGATCCCTAGATGTCCCTTCCGTGTCATATGATTCTGTGAATATGTTAAGTAGGTATTACCAATTTTGTTTTTCTTTAAAGGTACATTGGTCAATCTAAAAGTACTGCCACCATTTGATATCCATGGAAATTACAACAGATACAAAGAACACTACAACACTTTTTCTTAAAGCAAATTATCAGCTACAAAACACTATTCTTCAACATAAGTACCACCTTTAGCTATGCATTTTTGCCAGCAATGGACAAGAACCTGCATGATGCACTAGTAAAAATCTGCATCTCTGGAGGTGACTCACTCTTTGTTGCCACTGTTGAAATGCATCACCCACTGACTCACTGTGATAACATCTGCTGCATTGTCTCCTTAAACATTCAGCTACTGTTGGTGAATGTCAGTGTGTGCCATTTTTTCCTCATGAAGAAATTCAATTACACACCTTTGCTTCATATGTACTTTCATATCAGATGTCATTTTGTCAGACTTTCCCTCTGCTGCCATTTGTCTAACAGCAATAGAATGTAACAAGATATTGGTGGGAAGGTTCATTGTCTACTGTCATATCATCAACAGCTACTTTTGACATCATGCGGCAACACAAGAAAATAGAAGGCATTACTTTCAGAGCAACCCTTGAAATGAAATTGAGTTTTCCAGAGATGAAAAAGAAGTTAATTCTCAAGTTTTGATTCTTCTTGTTCTACCAAGCATAGTACATTTACTTTCATTTAGTACTTTGAGGGAACACTGAAGATTTATAGATTGCTTCAGAAAAGTATTCAAATATGAATTTCATAAGGACCTGACAATTCATACTCTCCTATCTTCATATTTTTCAGTCTCTTATTTTTATTTATATGATATTCCTATCATCTGTATAAACTCAAGTAGCTGGTCACAGTTTAGTGTTTTGTTAAAAAGCAGAGAAACTGAATATTTCAGTTGTTAATCTGTAATCTATAATTTGCTGTGTTTCTCATGTAGGAATGAATTACTCTTCCTTTTGTTTTCCTCTTATTTATAGTGTTTACAGAACTATTGTTCTTCACTAATTCATACTCAGTTTGTGTCTTTAACCTTTTTGCTTTTTTTTCAATATACCTGAGCACTTTTCAGGAAGTATGTGAATTCAGGTTCAATGTTATTTTCTCCTTGAACTTTTGTTATTATTATTATTTTTTATTGTAATTCAGGTAGTGCCATTTGAAAATCTCTATTTTAAATGTAGTATTTATCCAGAGGATACCCATCTTATGCATTTTGCATAGGAATTTACTGAGACGATAAGGAATAGGCATCATTTATTTCTTCAGTCATGCTTGTTTTTCTTTCGTCCTTATCTTTGTTCTTGTTTGATATTTCTAGCCCTTATCTATAGTATTCTCAAAGTGGCATGCATTACTAATATAGTAACTCCAAATATTTCACTGTTATTTTTCACATCTGTCTTATTTTTATCAGATACAGTATAACAGTGCAAGTGAACACTGAGGCTCCCTGAGAGTAACAAGAGCTGAGGATATTTGTTACTTCCTTTAGTTTGTTCAATTAAAAATCCTCCTTCACTACAATTCCAGTACTGAACTTATTTCTGAAATTTTTCTTAGGTTTAATGGAAATTGTAATGTACCATGGTCCCTTTTTCCCCTCATATAATGTGTTTACAGATGTTAGTAGTTCATTCCCACTGAAATGATAACTTGGATAATATATTTATTGTTATTATTGTTTTTAATATTTCCATTACTATGCAATTCACTAGAACAAAGGACAATTACATTGGTCCTTATTATGTTCATCATCTCCCAACAAGATATGCTTCTCAAAGCTAGAGCAAACAGAAGTGTGAAAGCAATTGCTGTCAGCCGAAACTGTGCTCAATGCTTCTTGCAAGGTCAAACATGATAGTAGGAAAGAGAAGATAAGATAGAAAGAGTTGTACTGGAAGCTTCCATCATTCCACTCAAGGTAATTTTTTCTTTGAAAATTGTTATATATTAACACATATATCAACTATAATGTACCAAGACAAGTTTGAGCCAATTGTTTAAAAGACAAAGGCAGTTTGCATATAAGTTTTATCTTACTTCTTAACAGTCTTCTTGCTGTTGTTTGACTTACTGAATGTTATGTTTCCAAAATAAATATAATGTGTAACTGAGTCAATCTATTTAATGAAAACTACAGATACTTGATTCTTAAGGGCTCCTATCAAAGTAAAATCTTCCACTCCTGACATTTTTAGACCTACAGAAGGAATACCTCACAGAGATTATAAACAAATGGATGAGTCATGTATTTATGAGACTAAGATTAGACATTTTAAATTCTTCTATAAGTGTTTGATCCTCCTGGAAATAAAAAGGTTAGCTGTCTAGAAATGGAGGCAACGAAAACCAGTCATTTTTAATGTCTTGCCCTTTTTTCTTTTGTGATTCCTCCTGTGTTTCCATTTTCCCTTATGTCTATTTTTATTTTCTCCCATTAGGGAAAGGGCATCATGTTCTAGCTGACAATATTTCATGGAGAAAATTGCATACTGGTTGCAATAATCAATTCTGCTTTTTCTTTATGTGTACACTCATTTGCTCTGACATCCAAATGATAAGATAAAGTTAAGCAGGACCCATGTAGGGGCTATAGAGAGACAATATATAGTATAAACTATATAGATCAGAATAAATAAATTGTTTTTGAAACCTGTTTTACCTGTTGCACCATCGGATACACTGAAAAAAAGTCAACTATAACTTCAACATGACATATAATAGTGGTAATTATACACTGAGTTTTAAATAGGCTCATAAGAATAAGAATTTAATAAATGTGAAATCCACCAATGGCATAAACTGAAGAAGTTTCATGAGGCTAGATTGTCTCTTTGATCTGCAAACACAAAATCAAAATGAGAACATTAGCAAGCATAGCTTTCAAGGAAATTGCTTCTCTGATAGCAAGTCTACAAGTAGATTTAGTAGTGAAAAAAGATAAATTAAGTATTAACACAATTGCTCTCCTCTTAAATATTTATATGACTTATTTTACTGTTCTCCTGTCACTGATGATATCAGAATTGGACAACTCAGAATGTTGTAATGTTTGTCCTATAAAATAGAGGTCATCTTTTTCCTAAAAAAATGCTGCCCAAGAATGCCAAAGCAAAACAGTTGGACCCTTATTTTACTGGTCATTGCAATAGAGTAATTCAGACATTTAAATCAAAACAGTCTCTTGGAAAGTGTCAGTGTATATTTTTGCTCAGAATTTCACTTGCACTGTAAAGATTCAGTAACTCATTGGAAATTATTGTGTTTTCCTTTTGCAAGCAGTTGCTTTTTGAACTTCTCTGAAATACAAGTAAAGGTTTTTTTCCTGTGTCAAGTTTTTGATAGATATACTACACAAAAATGCCAGGTAGTGCAAAAAGATCTTTACATTCGTTTACAAACTTCAGCATGAAAATCCCAGCATTACATCTTATATTTCTTTTTACCATTATCAATCAAAATTTCTATAATATACAAATATACATTTCTACTGTATCACTTGGTATAAAAAAAATAATGGCTTTTGTTTCATATCATGTTTAATATAAATCATATTTTCTTATCTGTTTAGCATTGACCTTTTCAGGAAGTTCTAATTGAAGTAGACAAGAACTGCTAGAACTATCATTATTTAGTTTTTCTTATTCTGTAGTAATAATTTCTGTTGAAATATATTGGGTTTTTTTTTTCTTTCTCCATAAAATGTTGAAGTAGATGGATTCTCTTACATCAAGAATTAGATTAATATTTCATATAGCAAAAAGACTGAAAGTATTTAAGAAAGCAAAACTTCTCAGGGATTTCATGGAGAAGAACATAGAGTTTTGAACAGATATAATGAAAGCCTAGCTCATTCATACAGCACTGGAGAGTGAAATAGGGAAATGACAGCTAATGTTAAAGAAGATTTTCATGCTGGTCAGTGAAAGAAGAGGACCTACCACTTCATGAAAACGTGAGTTTAGGAAAATCTTGGTCTTGTTTGGAGCTTAATATTCATTTGCCAAATTTTCAGGAAACAAATCTGGAAAATGTGCTTGAAAAATTTCAGATGGCAATGATGATAATTGCCATGGTTTAGTTGATAGGGATTTCTCCCACCAGCCTTTTTTTCCGTGGGTTTTTTTTTTTTTTTTTTTTTTTTTGGGGGGGGGGGGGGGGGGGATAAGTATGAAGATATGACCAAGATAAAGAAGGATAACTGATTTACTACAAATAAGAAAATAATGTGAAACAATATGATAGGAAAAGGAGTTATAGGAAACAAAACAAACAAATGGGAGAGAGAGCAGTTCCACCCACGTTTCTCACTGCGCTACCAGAAGTGGAAGAGAGCTTTCTCTTTCAGTTGTTATGCTATTTTACCTCTTTTACCTGGAATTGGAAATCATGTGGAGAGTAACAGAGACTTCTGGGAAATGTAGTCTGTCTCTTCTCCATGCCTCTTTCTCTTGGAGAGCTGGAACTCACATAATAAGTATCCAACGTTGCCAGGACCCAAGAGGTACAAATAGCTGAGTCTGCTAGCAGCTGACCCAGGCAAATGAGTACCCTGGCAATATGTCCAGCACTAAACAGCTTGCCACATTGTGTCATGATATGGAATAGTGATAAAAAAAAGAACAATAACCTAAATATTGACACAGTTATCTTCGAAAGTGTTCTTTCAGTCTTTGCTTAGCCTTTTCCAGGAGAGGATCACCTCACTCTATATATGCCATTAAAT
The DNA here is from genome assembly GCF_038088225.1 of Cyrtonyx montezumae. Lineage (NCBI taxonomy): Eukaryota > Metazoa > Chordata > Aves > Galliformes > Odontophoridae > Cyrtonyx > Cyrtonyx montezumae. Next base: position 19,201 of record NW_027071922.1, on the reverse strand, counting down.
ACTTTGGCAGGGCTGCTTTTTCAGTCCATCAGACTTCATAGATTTTCAATGTTAAGACAAACTATACAATTCTGTCTGAGCCCTGTCAAAATCACCTTGGAGCTTGGCTACATGTCTATTACATAATCATCTAAATACTCTCAGCCTCTACCCTTGCTGCAGATTGCCTATCCTTTCTACTCTGCCATTTTTATTAAAGCTATCCACAATATTTTCCCAAGTGTGTATGTTCAATTGCTTTAGGGAAGAGAAACAGTTTCAACCTGTCTTTCTATAAAAGCCAAAATGATGAAAATCCATTGCTCTCTGTGATACTCACTCATAATTTTATCAATAGATAATACTATAACCAAGTGGTACTATGGTGCAACCCCCTCCTCCCCCCCCCCCCCCTTCCCAAAAAATAAAAAAGAAAAAGAAAAAGAAAAATTAAACAAAAAGAAAAACCAAGTAGTGCACCATAATAATGATGACAAATACTTTCTCACCATATTCCCTGTGAAAATTTGAGCTCCAGCTGAGATATTTTTGAATTTTAAACAAGGGACAGGAAGGTAAAGAAATCCAGAGAACTGAATATTCCTCTGCCTACAACAAAGTTTCATATTTTCCAGACAAAGAGGGTGAAAGAGTAATCAAGGTGGCATTACAGGATTACATGCTGGCCAGTGAATATCACCAGAGGATAATGTTCATGACATCTCCATCAAATTCCAAAGGAAATAAAACATGATAGTATATTTGCCTACTTGGAAAGTGAACTATAAATAAAATGAAAAATAACACCATAAAAAGATAATTGAAATTTCCAATATACAAATACTGGGGAGAACAAAAGCCATTAATATTACAATTGTTTCCCACGTTCAGCTAATATAGGAGAGTATCTTGTGTTCTACTGAATGAATGTATTGAATTTAGCTGTAATTAAGAAAGATTAATGTATTCTTATCAAGAAGACAATTTGAATAATAATAAATCATGGCTTTCAACCTCATTTATGTTCCATGGATTAGCGCTCCTCGAGAATTCTAAAAATAAAAGTGAGGGTTTCCTTGTTTGTGGCCTGTAGCTACCTTCAGAATAGATAAATGTAAATTTGTGGCCTAAACTTTCCAGGCATATATGTGTTCTTCCTCACTTATTTAGACATACTAAATAAAATATTATTTCTTGAGTATTCAAAACTTGAGTTAGCAAAGTTCTTGAATAATCAAAATTAAAAAAATTGTGGGTAATCAGAGTAAATACACCTAAGCTTTGAAAGACACAAAATCTACATTAAATCTAACATAGTCATTTACCATTTTGATAAGGAGACTGCAGTAATATTTGCAGCTATTTCCTGCAGCAAAGTTTAAAAAAACTTCATGTTTGAGCACAGATCAAAATCCCAAATGTACCTTTTTATTTTAAAGAGAATTTTTTTAATATGAGAAAGATAAACCAAAACAGACATTACCAAAATACGGTGTTGTATACTGAGATAAAATTGTAAAGAAATTCTATTGATACTTTCCCAATATATATATATTTAATTTATTTATGTTTCTTAAACGTTTGTTAGATGACTATGTGTCATGGCATAAGCAACAGAGAAAATACATTTCAGATTCCACTGGGTGTTCCTAATTCTGCTGAGACTCAAAGACATAGCTGAGTACAAGGTTTGTAGCTTGCAATGTTTATAGACTTTAGGAGATAAATAGACTTTTAAATATTTGACTGCTGTAAGAGGGAAATATTTCCTTTTGTCTGTATTATACTATTTCCATAAATAAATTGCACCCTACATATGATCAAAGTTTTTACAATGATCCATGAGGTAGTTCACTTACATCGTGTTCAAAATAACTGAAAGGTCAAGTAGATGTACAATAAATTGAATTTAAATTTGTGCGCAGAATATTCATTTTAATGTTTTTCTGCATTGTTGGGCATCTTTATACATGGAGATAAAAGGAGATAGCAAATTATTGCTCAGGAAAAATGGGATCTTTCTGAATATAGGTCGTCTGCAGACATAATTTTAACCTGTCTTTTCTAATAGCTGTGGCTTATAAAGACTGCTGTTTTGGCAATAATAGAGCACACTTTATGTCAATAATCTTAAAAGGCTTAATTAAGAATTCTTGATTCTATCAGTTTCATTCCAAGAGATTCATGTTTGTATATTCTCTATGAACTATATTCCTTATAATTAATCTCATTTTTTCTCGGAGCAGAATAATGACATACAGCACAAATGCATCTCCATTCTATAGTCAGAAATGTAAAATATTCATACAAAAATTGGTACAGTGTACTGAGGGATTTTTATTTTTATTTTTATTTTTTTGCTTTATGCTGATTTTAATCATAAACTATGATTTTATGAGGAAAGATATTAAGCCAGTGGGAAGAAATTATATCACTTCATTGGATTTCTCAGCAAAAACAAAAAGAATGAGAGACCAGTATATTTGTTTTAGCTTCACTGTTTATAAACTTAGTGACTAGATAATATTAGGATTTTTTGGTGAAAATGGCAAGGAAGAAAGTTCACAGACAACAATTTAGTGCCTGATTCTTTGAGGCTGTGAGTAGTTTGGCCCAGTCAAGAAAATCCCAAAGAATGTTTACATTTAAGCATGCTTAAGAGCTTTGCTGGGGATGAGAAAGAATGCTCAGTAGTTTGTAGAACTGGAACTCCAGTGGGTAATTCCAAATAAATTCATCAGTGAAAGCTAGTCAGATTATTTTCTGGATTCAAAGTGCTTATTTTCAAGTGCTCCATTTCCTTGCTCCCTCTGAGAGGAAAACCAGGGAGATTTACTTGAGCTTCTCTTTAAAACATGGACTCATGGCTGAGCGATGGTGCAATACATTTCCTGAAAATTTCCAATCACTACTTTGAAGAGAACAGAAACTTTTGTCTGGGGCATTTGCAATTCAGCTTCCACTGCCTCATTTTTCATTATCAAGAATTTTTTAAGTCGGTTGTGATTCAGATAAGGATACCTCTATTTACCTGAGAGAAGCTTTAGGTTTGAATTATTTTCCTCTGTTCCGAAAGCTACATACTCAGATCCTAAAAGCTAAATATCTGAAGAGTATTATAATTAATGTGCAAGAGATGAATGACTGTTGAATTAATCTCGTAATATTTAGTTTAATGTTACACAATAACTTAATTGAATCTACTAGTTCATCATAGTGGAAAATTATCTATACTATAAGAACAATCTATATATCATTTTTTAAACTGTTCATTTAACAGTATCCTAACTGGGATATAATATCTTCTCAGCAAGAAATCAAGAGTCCAGTCTCACAACAATTCACTTTTCATTGACATATGTCCACAAAAGCACAGAGGAACCATTTGAGAATACCTGTAATAAGTTGCCATCTGTTCATGAAACAGGAAAGATCTTTGTTTAATTTTAATACAAAGATGGATTCAATCACTATGTGTCCACATGAGCTCTGTGGGTGAAATCAGAGATGATGACAAAAATAAACTTATATTGTAAAGAGTTACTGTTAAAATTGAATCCTCCTTTATCAGAAGATATTTCTGCAATGTGTAACATTCATCTACTTGTTTTGATGTGTAAATAAATCCAGTTCTTTGCAGATATCACTTTCCTGAGTGTAAGGATGAGGAATAACCCTTATGAAGTGGAATAAACTAAACTATTAAAGAAGAATTGCGGTGATATTGGCTTCTCAAACTGTCCCTGTGTTAATAAGCTCTTAGTGTAAAAGATATTTGGCTTAAAACCAACCTGCTATGGTTTATGGTTACCTCAGTAAACCTAGTTAATTTTAGTTCAAACAAAATTATTTACAAAGAAAAGCATGGTCTATGAAACAATTTCAAATAACTGTAGCTTAGTACAGCCATTTTGCATTTGGAAATGAAGGTGGAGTAAATTGTGCAAGAGATTAGAACTGTGTTTTCTTAAATGATTTTCAGCAAAGACAATGTTCTTATGATAAGCCTCCTGTCCTGAAACTCTGTTGTGTCCTGTTCAATTTCTTGTCACATAAGACATGCACTATTGGTTTACAGAAGGTCATGTTACACAACTTGACAGGTATAGCCAGATGTGGTATGTCACATAATGATATTTTAGCCCAAGAAATTTTTAAAAAGTCTGTATTGAAAAGTAATGAACAACAAAATCTGTTTATATTTTATCTCTAAAAGGAAAATGAATTTTATATTCTCTTTTATCAAGAAACAAATAAAGTATATATATTCAAATTCAATTTGTAGATTTTACTATCTCTGAAAACAAAACTAAATCAACAAGAAATACCTACTGCATTTGTTACCTACTGTTGTTTTAGCACTTATCATGCAAAAAAATTAAATATTTATTTTAAAAAATGTTTGCTGCCAGACACATTCATCAACCGCTCCTTTTTCTTCTCTTTTCCCTTTCCTTTTTCCCCTTCTCCTCCTAAATTTTTGTACATTGGCTTCATCATTACAGAACATGAAAAATGTTGAGGGTTTTTAGTAGAAGTGAAGATGCATGTCCTTCCTGTCTGCCTGTGTTTTTAGGGTAACATTTGCTATTGTGCTAGAAATCCACTAAAACAAGGGCTGTGAGAGGAGTGCCAAACTACACTTCTCTTGCTCACATTGGAAGTGTATATTAGAATATCATTAGAAATGCAGAGATACTGTTTTTCAGAAGCTGAAGACATTCATGACAAGGCTATCAGCAATTTCTTCTTATTTTGTGAGAGTTTTCTTCAGACAGAGAACTTAAGATCTTGTCTTTTTTTCTCTCCTGTATGTCTTCATCAAGCTGCCACAGCTCATGGGATCATACAGTCCTTGTTTGCATCACTGTAAATTTCTAATACTGTGGTTTTGATCGTTGACCTCTGGTCACTAAACCGCCTGGTAAAATGAATGTCTGAGATGCTGATTCAAAAAGATGAAAGGGGTCCTCTGATGAAGGCTATGATTCTCAGAGGGTACTGAATACTCCCATGTTTCTCCTATTCATATAATTTTGAGCACAATAAGTAAAACACCAAAACTCCCAAATAGCAAATTTCCATGAATATGTTATTAGTAATAATAATAATTTTATCATCGCTAATAATAATTTCAGCATAGCTGAAGTTTTCTTCCTACTCTAGTCTCCTTGGAAACATAAACAAATGGGTTTGATTTTCTCCTTTCTTTTTAGTTATAACAATCTAAATCAGTTGCATGTCAGTTTTCCTGGCATCAAATCTATCTGTGTAACATCTAGTCAGAGACTGTAATGGCAATCTGAAAAAGTAGCCAAAATTGCATTTTAAATTCACCTGAAATTAAATCTAAGCATCTCAGTTCTCAAAATCTGCTTTACAAATTCAAAATAGAGTTCCTTACCGATATAAATTGTTATCCATTTGTTCCTAAATTTTAAACATAGTAAATTATGCATGTATCCCTTGTAAGTCAGTTCTAATTTTTGCTGAGGAAGTACTTTGGTATATTAAATTCCATCTAATCTGTAAGCACTACCATCTTTCACTGGAGGATCACTATAAGCACAGACAATCATTCATTCTCTTTGCTGGAGGAAAGGTGCAACTCAATGATACCATGAAAGCTGATAATCCACTCATGTTTACACTTTGGATATTTCCCACAGAGCAGTCTGGAATCAGGGATGCAAATGATGGTTTGACAAATGCTGTGCTTTCATATAAATTCCCTGGATGCAGTTGGACCAATGCATCAGAGCTTTTTTCTCCTGCTATTCATTTCAGTAATTAGATTTAGAAGGAGCAGTACTACATGCTTGTAATCACTATTAACCCAAATGGTGATCCTTTTCCTTCCCCCACCTCTCAATTCCCACTTGAATTCACTACACCCTGCTACAGCATTTGCCAATAAATGAACCAAAATAGACAAACCTTCCACCTAAGAGAAGCAAAATATCGTGCATTTTCTTGTTTCCAAAGACATATATATATAGTTTACAAAATATATATAGTTTACAAAATTAATAGAAGAAAAGAAAGTAGAAAAACAATGAAATAAAGATGGAATGGGAAAGGATAGCAAACAAAAAAAAATGTATGTAGAACTTTGAAATGAATGGTAATCTTAAAAAAAAAAAAGTTAACTCAGTAAATTAGTAAATAGAATTTTAAAGAAAAAAGTATATGTAAAGTATAATGCAATACAAAGGACTGAAATATTTTTTTTTTGCTTAATCTGTTTACTTTTTTTTTTCATTAGTGACAAAGAAAAGATGATGAAATATAGCATAGACTTTGTACCAAGTTTGCAGAAAATCAGCTTAAACTCTTTTCACGTTTTAAAGATGCAAGAGTGATACAAATTAAGTATACGTAGATATTTCCATAAAGACTGATTTGTATTTCAACATAAATTATAATGTATATCCCTCCCTCTTGCACACTTGTATTTAAAATTTACTTACCTATCACTCAGTAATGACCTGTGCCACACTCAGGACACTTAGCTAAAAGAAAAGGTCATATATTTCTAACAATGCCCTTACTCATAAACAATATATTTTTAACAGGTGAAGGGAAAAAAAATCCTGTAAAGTCTTTATAATTGCTGACAACAGGTAATAGGACTACTCCCATAATCAGTTGTTTTGTTATTTGAGATCCCTGACATTTTAGGTTCTACAGAAGAAATTTCACAGTCTTTTATTTTTATTAGAACCTGAAAGCCATGAACCCGCTTAAAAGTATTTTCTCTCACTCTCTTTTTTTTTTTTTGTCCAGATTTAAATGAACTGAGCAGGAAAATGACCAGCTGCTTAGATTACCACTCCAATCCTCTCATGAATTTTTAAAGGTAGGGATTTTCTGGGAACCAACATCAAATAAAGGATCAAATGCCTTCTATTACAGAATACAAATGTGCTGTTCAAAATCCCTAGAAATTACAGTCTTTGAGAACCATCTGGACCCACATGTTGTATAGAACAGGAGAAACACGAAAGAAGTATTGATTAATTTTAACGTAGACTGAAAAGACATACAATTAAATGCAGTTTTATTGTTAGTATTGTTTGTATTTAAAACCTTCAAGACCAGTGTCACAGTCTATATTTCTCTAAAGTAATATTTTTTTCTCACTTTTAAAACTTACAAACATACAGGATATTTTCATTATAAGAGTAAGCTCATGGATAAGGCACTACTTTATATAACTGACATCCCTTCTTAGGAACATATTGTAAAAGTTTAGAAATTCTTTCACTGAAAGATCTACTATTAATGACTTCTAACTCTTAATCTTTACATAAATTTATATATACTCTGTTTATGGCAACTTAAAAAAAAAAGCATTTTTTTATTTTTTGATAGAAAAATAGAGTTTTTATTGTTATTCACTTAGCACATTTTCACCTACAACTTAACACTATCAATTTTTATCTGGTTTGTTTGTAAGTAAAAATCTGCTTGCATATCTGAAATGAACTGACAGTACTGAGATGTACAACTTTAGCCAAGCTCTATGATTCTTTCTGTTGCCAGAACAGAACAGTGAATATGCAGAAGATTTCATAAAATATAACCCACCGGTTTCTTTATTGCCTTTCATAGGTCAAACTTTGCACACTTCTTTCTCTCAGATCATTTGGACAAAAGGTTTATATAAGAGACAATTTTAGCTAAAAGAAAGCAGGATTCAGTCTGAGTAAAGACCATATCACTAAATAGTAAATAACCTCAGCACTGCTACAGAAATAGGTTTTATCCCAGAATTACTTGTCAGCCAGTAAAAAGACTACTCTTGTTTCAATTTGGTAGTTTTACTGCAAATAGAAATGCTAGGAGTCTTTATCCAAAGCTTACTCTAACATTAGGATAGAAAATGACATATGAACAGATTTCTCATTTTAGATATAATGGAAAACAGAAAAATGAAAATTTGTGAGGAATGACAAAAAAGAAGTAACCAGGAAAAATGAGAAAATTTTAAAATATGGATCATCAAAATGATTATTCTTTCAGAATTTCTTATAATAAAGTCATTTGAATGAAAGAAAAATAATAATTATTTTCGTTTTTGCTTGGGAAGCATCCTTGTTTAGAATAAGTCAGTTAGGAAACATAGCATTCGATATACAATGTCAAAAAAATGAAAATATCAGTAAACTAGAATAATATAGAAAATCATTAACAAAGAGTATCAAAAAGAGTTTATAATCTTCTTCCACTTACCACTACACAGGGTATTACATATTATTCCCAAAAGGTGTTGGTCTGTTTTTAATAAAGTTGAAGATTTCATAGACTTTTCAGGTAAATTGGCCTTGTACTTCATAATCCATTACTACAAGATTTTATTTTAATATCTACTCTTAACTGTTAATGTAATTGATGCCCATTACTCAAGATCTCATCCCCATATGCATGGAGAACAGATATTTCCTTTATCACTTCACCAATATTTCAAAATCTTGTTAGGCACATTGATGAACATTAGCTCCAGTGTAGAAAGTCTGTGAGTTTAAAACTTCAAGATTGAGAAAGTTTTGGCTGTATCATTTTTTATTCTCCAGTTCTTAGTTTCTTTGAGCCCGTGTTTCTGGCCATTACTAGAAACATAATAGGCAAAGTGGAACTTTGGGTTGATAAATTTTTTTCCATTCTGATTTTCTGCACCTCTAAATGTGCTACAGCATCCCCTCACAGCCTTCTTTTATCAGGCTTAAATTATCTTAGCAGGCCATGTTCAGTAGAACTCTATCACCCTCCATTCCCTTGTGGGCTTACTGACTAGTTCACAACAGAAGATCACAGATCTCAGAAAAGAATCTGTGCTGAGTTGAGCTGAGTAGAGTGGAAAGATCTATCCTGTTGGCAATGGTGAACTACCTTTTTATTAAATCATTATTCTACTCAGTTTACTTTACCTGCAATTGTGTGGTCTTGTGTTCAGTTTGTTTCACAAAAGCCCATGATCCTTAACTGAAGAAATACAGTTGATTATCTTGCTTTAAGGAAATTTTCAGATTTCCAGGTTGTCTTTCAAACTTTTCCAGGCTCTTCCAATTTTAATCCTGCTCCCAACACATCCTCACATTCAGTTTGGTGTCATTTGCAGGTATAATAAGGCCATTTTGTATTTCATTATCAAAATTGCTAATAAAAATACCAGAGTATCATAATATTCAAAGTGATACTTGACACATCTTTCTACATAAGCAGTGAATAATTCATAACTACTTTCTGGATTGAGTTGCAATAGAATAGAAGATTCCCCAAGAGTCTTTTCCCAGGTTGCTTAGGGGGATGTTTCATGAGACATGAGTTAATAGATTAAATTCACAGATTTTGTGACTTTCTCCCACTTGTTCTTCTGTCAGGCAGGATTTTTTAATTCATTTTGTTCTTGTTTATTATTCATTTCCTGTTTATAATCCATATTTGTGCAAATAAACACTTTGATTTTATTTTATGGTTTGATTTTATTTTTCCCTCAAAAGGGACAGTGACTGATTTCTGTTCCTTTTGTCCCTCTTACCAACACTGGGGTTTTGCTCCCACTCTCCAGTACCTCATTTTTTTGCAAAAGTAACTCAGCTCTGAAGCTGTTTTAATAACTTTTTTTTTCAGTTTTCCTGGGAGCAAGCTACAGAAATTTTGTCTGTCCAAATCTCTAAAATGAGCTCTAAATCTCTACTTGATTTAGAGATCTTTCACTTTGAAGACAAGTTTTTTGGTTTTTTTTTCTTAAAGTACAAGACAAGAAAGTTCTGGAAGGTAACTTTTTACCTCACTCTCAAAATAACTCATATTTCCTATCAGTGAGCATTATGATAGCCTTCCCAAAATACTTTTTAATTAATTAATTAATCCTGAATCTGTAGAATATATAAAGGAATAAATATTCACTTAAGAACTCTAAAATATTATTCCACTCAACTGATTGCCTGAGACAGGTAATGCTCCAACCTCCTCCAAACCCAGAAGTATCTGGGCAATTTGCAAGCCTCACTTAAGACCTTGTATTCCTTCGTAAACATTATTTATAAGACTACAACTTGGTAAAATATGATGTGATGGAATCTAGATAGATTCTGGAAATGAAAAAGTGTGTATTCAACGTATTAGAAAAATATTGTCAAGATGATCAGAAAAACAGTAGGTAAAAAGGAACTGTTTGCTCTGATTTTGTTTTATTCAGTAATGCTGCAATCATATTACTATTAAAAAGAACTCTGTGAAAATTCAGATATTTTGGGATAAGAGGTAAACTACTGTTAAGGACTGGATACTAACAAAATAAATTGTTTTCTCAATAGAGAAATATAAAATAGTTTGTTAAACTACACCAGTTAGAACTGCTTTTGATCTTAATAAATTATCTTGGAACAGGATGAATGGTGAAAAAGAATGAAGCAAGAGAAAGTAAATGTTAGTTGCATTTACAGAAACTAATATTTGTGAGTTTTTTTAAGTTCAGTCAATACATAAGCCATTTTTTCATGCTTTAATCTCAAAGAAGATCATAAAAACTTCACATTTAAATAACTGCCTCCTATCAAGTATAATTCTATTATTTCTTCTCATAAACATTTTTGTACACATACTGAATGTATAAATTGGTTTAGAATAACTAGAACTAATTAATGAGTCCTTGTAGTGTTGACCCCTGAGGCATCTACTGTCAGTTTGTCTTCTTTGTTTTTCAACAGGACTTTTGCTTCATAATTGCATATATATATATATGCATAGAATATGCATTCACATTAATTAATGCTAAGATTTCTGTGATGGTGAAAATCCTGGACTTTATCATAGAAGTTCAGGCATCTTGGTGGAAAGAGGAATGTCATAGGTGGTGAATTCCAGTCGTGTAATTGTTTATGTGTACTCACTAAGCCTTTGAAATCTCGAAGCATAAAGCTACTACAGTGAGCTACAGCCAGTACAGTCTAGTTGCAAACTGGTGTAACAGCCTGATCAGGCAGAAGTCACACATATGAGACTCTTCAAACCTGGAGAGATACGAACTATATATTGTGCAGAAGAACTATCTGGGAAGCTGACTGACACTTTTTGCTTCTGCATATGGAGAATTCAGGCTGGGAAAGCCAAATAAAGTAGGAGATACACTTTGAAATGCGCCAAAAAATTGACTGAAGCGGCCTACAGATGTGTCCCGGCAAATAGCTGGACCACATGAAAACAGCTTGACTTTCAGTTCAGCGCTTCCAGGCTAACATCAATCTCCTCAATGGCAAAAAATGCAAAAGTGAGTGATGGGGAAGAGGTGTGTGTGGGGGGGAGTAGGTTGTGGAACAGAGTGCATTAATAATCAAATAGAATATAAGCACTAATCTTGTTGGCACTTAAATAAATCCCAGCGTTCAAATTGCTATGGATTGCATTTAATCTATTTCTCCTGTGACAGACATGACTCAGAGGGTAGCTCATAGTCTCTGTGAGTACTAAAGACAAAAACAGTGAGGATCTCAATATTAATCCCTGAAATTCCTTATTCTGCTTTATACAGAACCAGTCTTCAGGTAACAAAGTCTGAAGAATGCTCAGACTTCCGATGGAACTAGTTTTTCATAAGAATCTAAGAATACTTAGAGATTGGCATAGAGAAATGACATTCTGGCAGATTTATATATATATATTTTTTTGTGGCTGGTTAAAGTAGCTTTGAGAAAACATTATACTTCCTATAGGCTGCAGTATACTGTAGAGCTAAGTAAAACAGACATTCTAAAGAGCTCTGTATCCCCTCTATATCCTGCAAGCTGAATTATATTCATATAGTTCGGCTTCAAGTGACATTTATAATTTTTGCAGGGTTACGGAAATGTGAGGAGAAAAAGCTGATGCTTCCTTTTGTTCTAAATATTACTTCTACCCCTCTTCAATCATTTCACCATGGAAATCTCTTTCACACCAATGTAGAAACTAGAGTGACTTTGTATAAAGTCAGTGATTTCACTGGAAACTTTCACTGCAAAAAGATCCATAGCTAAGAGTAAGAATGGCTATATATACATGCTCACCTCTCTCTTGCAGACATTTTGAATTTTGGTGGTAAAATAGCACTGGAATTTACTACTGTCTCAGATATTGTGTCTTCTATGTACTGTAAGATACTTTTAGTATACATTATTGTAAAGCATGTGTCTTCTCTAGATCTGTGCTTTCCTTTATTCAGTATTCTTAAACAGAAGTATTAATAGCTGCCACTTAAAGGTTTTATTTATCAGAAGAGTTTAGTGGGAGCTATCGCACGAGGAGAAAAATACTATTGAGTTCTAAGGGCCACATACTGTTTTTTTCCTAATGTATCCATAACAGACAATGACAGAAATTGGTAGAATTAAGTTTTTCAGCTGCCTTGTCTCTTAGTAGTAGATGATGTCTCATATTGATCTAGCTGGCCATATTTCTGTCATCAGACTTAGCACTGATGTCTGTCTAAGTCTCATCAGGTGCCCTTAAAGTAGGAGATTGTCCATGATGGTGAAAAGTAACACTGTATTCATAGTGTTCAGCTTCCAACTTTCACCTAAACTGTGGTAAAAGCTGAGGTAAAAAGAGACTTTCCAATTGCAAGTCTGCAAGCTGCATTTGCCTGAAGCATGCTTAGAGTGTGTTGATTTTTTTTTTTAATTTATGTTTTACTTTAGTATCACAGGTGATCATTTTTTTTTTGAGGCTATCACACATGGGTTATAATTTTTGGTCTCTTCTTTAAATATATTACTCCTGATCTATGTCTGTCATAACTATATAAAATTATTATGTCATTTGGCATTTCACAGAAAACACCAAGCTTTGATAAACTGTTAGAGCAAAGTACACATTGAGGTTATTGATTTTACATACTCCTTTAATTGACCTGTATAAAATAACTTTTGGCATTCGACTAGATTGTGATTTTCCTTCCCTCATTCTTCATTTATCAAATTTTAATTTTAAATTAGTGTAATTTAATTTAAAAATCATAAAAGAGATGGTGTATGTTTCAAACAATGGCAAAACTCAAGATAATAATAAAAATAAAAGTATGAGAAGTGCCTAGGCTCTGGGATATTTTCCTACGTCTCATACTGAGTGTTAAAGTGGATTTCTAATTTTTATTCCACTCATTACTAAACAGGAACACTGAGGTCACAGCAAATAAAGCAGTATGAGTTAATGAGAACAGCTTTAGCAAAAAGAGGAGGTGTTTCTCAAAGTACATCAAGTGCTTCACATATATTAAGAAACCCCAGCTGAATCGATTTAATAATGTTGGGATTTACACAATTATTACAGAACCTTCATTATTCATCCAGCCTGCACATACCACAGCACAAATGAACATTTCAGTCTGGTGGTATTAACATTGCCATTTTCTAACCCATTCCCAGGCCATCTGCTACATGCTGATCATTCACTGCTTTAACATTTAACAGTTACCCAACTGCAACTTAGCAGATTTGTGTACTTTTGAAAACAGCTGGTTTAATAACTGCTTCAGAGCTTTTGGATAAAGAAATTATTTTGTAGTGCTTTACAATAGAATGTTTTTAAACTCTGTGCCTCTGAGGAAGGAGAATAACAGTTGTTCCCACAAATTTATGAATTTGCAACTTTTGGTTATGTTTCATGTCACTTAAAGATAAACACTGTGACAATTTATAAAATAATAATTCAAGAAATCTCTTTTACCATTCCTGCTTTGTTTCTTTGTTCTCTCTCAACTAAAGAAGATATATTTATGCCCTGGAATAATAAAAGCTTAATGTGTCAATCTGTCAGATAGCGTTCAAACTGGAGCTCGTCATATAAAACAACAGATGTAACTTAAAATCTAAAATAATAACATAGCAGTAACTATTAACTTAAATTAAAAGTGTGCTTTGTACATGATTTAGTTGTAACTCTGACCAACCAAACTTTATGAGAATATGAAAATAGTGTTCATTCTTCCACTGTTCCTGATCCCATAACTTACTATAAACATTAGCTGTGATTACCTGGAATTTTTGCTGTCTTATTTATATTGTCAGTTCTTGTAGTTTCAAAAGATAATTACAAGTGTAAAAAGCCTTTATATTTTTTGAAGCAGTCTATTTATCTATCTATCTATCTATGAATTCAAATACTGTTTAATACTCAATTAGCTTGCTTATTCCAAACACTCTCCAAATGCTCATTTAATCTTATTTTTTAAAGATTCAAGTTGTTGTTGCTGGATGATACCTTTAATTTTTACATTAAAGATATATAATATTATAGCATAACATAACATAACATAGCATAACATAACATAGCATAACATAACATAACATAACATAAAACATAACATAACATAACATAAAACATAACATAACATAACATAACATAACATAACACAACACAACACAACATAACATAACATAACATAACACAACACAACACAACATAACATAACATATAATGGTAGCCACTAGGAAGGCAGGGGCTTTGTATTAATGTACTGCAAAATTGACAATTTTTTTTTAAAGCATGTCTTCTCAGACATCAGTCAAACTGGTGGAATGCTTTGGATTAAGTTAGATTCTCTGTCACAAATTAATTAATCTGTCCAGTACTTCCAATCTCACTATTTCAATCAAACAACAAATAAAGTGCATCAAGATTTCAATGTTTTCCTTATTAGCCAATGAACTATGACAGCAGATTTGTGATAGTACTTCTGGGATTCTTGCAGAAACATACTTGTTGCACATAGCAAGAATCATGATCAGTTTTCACAGAAACAAATGGGTGCTACATTTATTATCTTTTGAAATTAGCTTCCTATTAACAAAAAATGCAAAAATAGAACAGTAGAAAAACAAACCTGAGAAAAGCTGTCTAAAACAGAACTAAACAGAAAGCATCTTTGAAATCACAGAAAGTAAATGTGCTTTGGTACCGGGTAATAATCAATTTCAGCACCTGTCACTGGAATCAGACCCTCCAGTAGTATGAAACTGAGATTTGCAATAATCTTCCCACAGATGGCCAGCAGGTAGGTTACACTGTGGAAATGCCCTAGCGTAGGAAAAAACAGTCATGTGCAGTCACTTCAAGGACTTTCCCTGCTATACTGGAACTATTATACAGGGGCTGCTCTGAAAGTAATGACTCCTATTTATTATACTGACCCACAATGTCAGAAAGAGATGTTGGATGCTGCTGTGCAGTAGATGATAGCAGAGGGGCAGTATGACAGAATGGTGGCTGACTTGGAGAGGTATAGCAAATTCATGGAACTGAATTCCTCCATGCAAAAAAATGGGAGCCACTGACGTTCATCAACACTTGCTGAATATTTATAAACACCAAATGGGATATTTGCACAGTGAGGTGATAGGTGGTGAATTTTGGCCATGACAACAGTGAGAGAGGATCACCTTCACTGGTGCAGATTTTTACGTGTGAATGATGCAGGCTTTTTTTCATCACTGTCGAAAACGCATTACCGGTGACTATGCTGAAATATAGCTTTTTGCACATGAGATTGTTCTTTATCAAGTAGTGCTATTGTACTCTTTGTATCTGTTAGAGTTTCCACAGAAATAAACAGGAGGCACTACTTTCAGAGAGATCTCTGTATATACTATCTACGTAAGAAAGAGTGGAAAACAAAGTTCTCCAGGATCCTTTGAGAGGTTAGGAAAGAATGCTGTGCCCTTGACGTGTCTCAATTCATACTAATCTGGTTTGGATTCTTAGAACTAGTTCTCTTCTAAGACAAAGATGATTCACAGTTGTGGGGACAGTTCATTCCACGTTCTCTGACCAAAATCAGGAGTTAAAGAGATTACATGAGACTTAACCCTTCCTGTCAAGTCTACTCTTCTGCCAGCTCCATCCCAGTAGACTTTTCATAGCTTACACTGATATCTAGCTAGATATGCAAACTTCCTGGCCATAGTACATGTTCCAGCTCACAAAGTCACCAACTGATAACATACAATGTGATGATATCTTAAACACTTCAAGGTGACAAAATATAGTAGTGATGTCTTCTGTCCCAAGGCCAAAGGAGATAGAATCAAGAATAATAAAATTCAAAAAAGGACAATCTGTTTTAGAGGGAAATTGTTTGTCACATTAATCTGTAGCACTTGAACTTGAGGTTGAATATTGTTTCTTGGACTTCTTTTATTTAACTGTTAAAGGATACCCTTCTCTTATACATCCTAAGATGACCCATAAAACACAGTAACATCTACACTACTTTCCATTTTAAGTGAATACTATCTTTTCATCTACGTTCCAGACTGAATATTTTGTGAAAAACTCAGCACAACATTCTGAATCTATATCATCTGAATATATATCATTCTGAATATATCCTCACTATAGTATGATTTTTCTTGTCTACAGAGGGATTATCTACCTTTTCTTGGACTGTTTTCTTTTCAGAGAAGAAATGTAAGATGCTATATTACTATACATAAACTCAACCTAGATCTATGTCCATCATCATCAAAGTCATGGCAGTTTCCTATCAAAGCAGTTCTTCATAACTGATGTAAGGCAGAATAAGATTTTGCTACTGGGGACCAAAAAGTATTTTTGAATCTCTGGTAAAGCTCTCATTCAAGTTACATTATACTCAGTTCCAAAACTTAGAGGTAGAAAGATCGGGCATTAATACAATAAAAGTCTGGCTATCTTTTAATATAAATTCTAGAATTTTCTACAGATGTAATTTAAAGAGTAGTTTAAAGAGATATCTGAGCAACTTCAAATAGAACCTTACCAAATACATAGGCTGAGATTCTGTGATAAAACTACTGTGGCTAATAGAAATATAAACCATTTTATTTTTGAAGAGTTAAGGAAATCAGGTTACATTCAGTGTTCTATCACCTTGAGCATAAAATTAAATTCTAATTGAATTCTTAAGTAACATTTAGTACCTTAAATGACTAAAAAACAACATCAGAACAACAAAGTATGAATGAGTAATATTACATATCAAATTATTTTCATTTCCAGTTCTGAAAATAATATGCCAAGTAGTATTAAAATGCCTTCTGCATTTCAACAGTTCTGTGTGATAAAGTTTATATAATTAGATACATTAAAATTTTCTAGATGTTGAAAAGAAGATAGGTGATGAAGCATAAAATATTTAATGTAACTCTGGGTAAGAAATTACACAGAAATTATTTTACAAGATAAGCACAGTTGATTTTAGAATGGTTTATTTAAGATAAATTTTTCAGTCACAAACTAATAATAGCTGTAACTGTCAGCAAACTTATTGTTTACATAATACAAATGAATAAAAAGCTATGTGTTCCTGATATATGAATATTTTTGTTTTATTCTGTTATTTATCTTACTGCTCAGTATGAAACAACTGATAAGGTGTCTGATTTTCTTTCAATGGTTCACTGAGGAATATGATTGATATTGAGTATATTCTCTATTTTTTATCTAGAGAAGAAACGTGTAGCATTTGAAATTAATGTCAGATTTTCTGGAGTTCTGTGTGTTTGCTTTTTTTGTTCTTCTGTGTTTCAATAGAAGCAATAGATATTGTGTTCGTAAACAGGCTAGAGAAGATAAGGACTGCAACACTGCAAGTCTTCTGTTTCTGCAAGAGACATTTTCAAAGATATTAATGGTTTAAGACCAAGTAGGTTTAGTTCATGTTGCAGGGAGATCTAAAGCATTTGTGAGTCCAGTCTTGTAAAGGGAAGGACACAATAACTCATATATCTTCATACTAGAATATGCAGCCTCTTTGGGAATTGTAGGAGTAAAAATATCATTGAAAGCGAAAATCTATGAAATCTGATGAGGTAGGTGCAAGGATGTTCTGGATTGGAAAGAAAAGAAAAAAGAAAAGAAAAGAAAAGAAAAGAAAAGAAAAGAAAAGAAAAGAAAAGAAAAGAAAAGAAAAGAAAAGAAAAGAAAAGAAAAGAAAAGAAAAAGAAAAGAAAGAAAAGAAAAGAAAAGAAAAGAAAAGAAAAGAAAAGAAAGAAAAGAAAAGAAAAGAAAAGAAAAGAAAAGAAAAGAAAAGAAAGAAAAAAAAAGAAAAAAAAAGAAAAGAAAAGAAAAAAAAAGAAAAGAAAGGAAAAATTCTTAATAAAGTCAAGAAGGATTTTATGTTCCCTGTGTTTTTAGTGAGGTTTGGTTTCTGTTTTGTTTTGGTTTTGGTTAACAATACTGTCAAAGATTTATTGGATGATAGACAGCAAAGTATATTTTGATGTTACTCACATCAGGTTGTTTCAACCACAACGTTTGATGTTCTAAGAGAGATGAAACATGACATGAGCAATGAAACTTGATGAAATGTGTCACAATCCAAAGCACTGTTCTGAAAACCTGAAAACACCTGTTTTTCAAAACAGTCCAGTTCAAAACAGACACACTTTTAAGGGTCTTTGATAAACTTGACTGTTTACTGGAGTTAGATATTTATTATATTTTTATATAAAATTGTATGTGATTTTAAAAATTGATTTTGTATTTTTTATTGTATTTAATTTAAAAAATTTAAAATAATTGTATTTGATTTAAAAATTTGTATATGATCTGTAATTAAAATATCTCAGTGCTAAAAATGTTCTTTGAGGGACTGCTGAACACTGTGGATACATTATGGAGTCAAAGAGAATTCAGAAACAAAATAGTGACTAAAATAAATAAGCAGATTATTCTGAGTTTTATATATTCATAAGACTGCTAATGACTATTTCCCATCAGTACAGAAATAAAAACTATGGGGATCAACTGAACAACAATAAAATCACAGCAAATATGAGAATGAAGGGTGTCACTCTGAAAAGTAGTCTTAGGTCTGAAGTGAATACTCACAGTTCAGTGTGTAGTTGCATTTCTATCACCTATGAATGCAGAATATTTTCTTTTCTCTGGCATATTGTATTCCACCTTAGAAGTTGAAACTTGCCCTCAAATATCATCTGAACCAAGATTATATAATTGTGCAGAAAGGTGGGCAAAAATTAAATGGTATAGAGTTCTCCACTGACCTCCATTACTTGATTCTTTTTCTTTCTTTCTTTCTTTTTCTTTCTTTCTTTCTTTCTTTCTTTCTTTCTTTCTTTCTTTCTTTCTTTCTTTCTTTCTTTCTTCTTTCTTTCTTTCTTTCTTTCTTTCTTTCTTTCTTTCTTTCTTTCTTTCCTTTCTTTCTTCTTTCTTTCTTTCTTTCTTTCTTTCTTTCTTTCTT